>NW_015544138.1:1269936-1285260 GCF_001515605.1 Sinocyclocheilus anshuiensis | reverse complement strand
TATAAGTGGTATATATATATAAGACTAAAATAACATGCATATTTATAAAAATCATTAAATGTCATTGTGCCTCTAATTCTAGATTTTCATTGTATTTTATTAACATGAAGTATTTTGAACCTGCTTCTCGCAGTGACTGTGAAATGATGGCTCTTCTGATTGACAAAAGAAACCTTTTACCATATTTTAGAGCAAAAGCCAATATTTTGTTTCCCAGAATTCCCTGCGTTACATTTCAAATTTGATGTTTTTTTGTTGAAATAACTATGTTTCTTCTTAGTTTTTTCTTATCAGTTTTGTATATTAGGGTTGTGTGTTACACCTAATGTTGTTAAATTAATGTTTATTGCATTATTTCAGTTTCATGTGTGTTTCATGTTCATGTTATTTCAGTTTGTGTGAATGACACTGTGCACCTTCTATATATGTTATTATTTAAAAGCTGCTTGTGATGGGCTTTGGTTCATCATGTGACTTTCTCATCACCACCTGCATTTGGTGGTTATCAGTGTATTACAAAGGTACAAAACAGATTTCAGTACTTCAATAGGTTGGTATATTAACATTATATCAGTTAATGAAATTACGGTATTTAACTGTAAATTTAAGTTAAAACTTAAACCGTTGCTACTGTATTTTTTACGGTAAAATTCTGGCAACCACAGCTGCCGGTTTTTTACCGTAAATTTTACGGAATTTTTTTTACAGTGTACTGAATATTTCTCAACCCTAATCCTAAGTATGTTAACCTTGTGGTGTTTATAATGCGTAAATGAACTGACAGGACTCAATGAATAGTGATTCAGTAAGAGATCAACATGTTGGTTTGAGCTCAAGGTCATTAAACTCGTAGATCTTTGCACAGTTAATGACTCATAAGCAGCAATACATGTTTTAATTGTGATATGTGTGGTACGTTGGTTCCCTGTGAACGTTTAGGTGAGTTTTCAAGACAAGTGTTCGTTGTGTTTTGTGTACAGTGGGGTCCAATCGCCTGAAAATGCTCCTATTTTGAATTATTTTCTAAATGAATACAGCTTTTTCATTACAAATTGTATTGTCGACGCAATAATCAAGTTCCTCGTGTTCAAATGAAAAATGTTTTAGACCCTGCAGCGTCATGTTGTGCTTGTTTTTCAGGCCTGACAGACTCACAAATGTGCTTTTTTACATGGAAACACTTCATTATTTGACTCTTTGGTACATAAACACACTCTTGTATCAATACTCTGAAACTGTTTGATGGTAGAGTTCACACAATTTGCTGAAAATGACTCGCCCACAGGCCATCCAAGTTTGCTTCTTCATCAGATTTAGATTAATCACTTGTTCACTAGTGCAGTGAATGGGTGCCGTCAGAATAAGAGTCCAAACAGCTGATAAAAACATCACAGTAATCCACACCACTCCAGTCCATTAGTGAACATCTGGAGAAGACAAAAGCTGCGTGATTGTAAAAAAACAAATCTTTCGTTAAGATGTTCCTTAACTAAACTGTTGTTTCCAACTAAAATGTGAGTCCATAATCCATAATAACGCTTCTTCCGGTGGAAAAGTCCATCTCCTGTTGTCTCTCACAAAATCCAGCCACATTTTTGATTAGAGCTGTTTTGGACTCTTTTGGCATGTAAACGGTGCAGATTTCTCTCCTGATTCAGACAAGATTACTTTTTTTTTACATTAGGAAACAATATAATGGGTTTTATTTTTTTGGCCAGAAACAATAGTTTGAAGTTCAAAACATCTTAACGATGGATGTGTTTCTTACAAACACAGCTTTTCACTTCACAAGGCATTAACTGATGGACTGGAGTTGTGTGGATTACTTGTGGATTATTGTGATGTTTTTATCAGTTGTTTGGACTCTCATTCTGACGGCACCCATTCACATCCATTGGTGAGATGGTGATGCAATGCTACATTTCTCCAAATCTGATGAAGAAACAAACTCATCTACATCTTGGATGGTTTGAGGGTGAGCACATTTTCAGCAAATACTCATTTTTTGGGGTGAACAATTCCTTTTAAGGGTCAGACTTACTGTCATTCTGTCTTCTGGAAAATTAAGTTTGTGCCTGTGCCAACAATATTGAGACTGGCAGGAAAGCTGGAGTGATTTGGAGAAGTTTCTTGTTTTATGGATCGTTCCCAACATCTCATTTTATTTCAGGTCTCCTGTGCCGGTACTCTCATGGTTTGTGAACCCTGTATAAATAAATGTATTTTTTCTATTATGATATTCTGCTTTATGTGACAGTTTTTGGTGGAAAGGATTTCAGAAGCTTTTTAGGTTATTGCATTTCATACCAAGTCCAAGTCTGTCAAATGCACAACAATATTGTATGCACCAATGTTTTTTGTTGTTCTTTTTATCAGAAGATGCAACTTGTGTCTATCAAAACATATATGCCATTTTTTCAAGTCTTCTGGATTTTGTTGATAGTTTGTGTGAGGAACGGACTGAAATTCAATGCACTGTTCATCGTTCAAGGCAAAATCTTCCCATCCACAACATGAATGAAGCTTAAATTTGAGTCAGTTGCATCACATCAAATCTATCATGCGACACAAGTTATATGGACTACTTTTAGGGAAAAGATATGCAACTGTATGTGGGTCAAAGACGAAAAAGGGTTTACGCATTAAAACAATAAGTGTAATACTGCTTTAAATTGTTGTTGTTTTTCCCCAAAAAAATTAAAAAGTTTTCTGTTTAATTTAATTGCACTTTTGTTTTTGTTTTTCCGAGCAAAAAATAAATATCATAAATTTTTCCCTGATTTACAGAAGAGACCCACTAAAATGTCATTCAGTGTAACAATCTTCTCAGGCATATTTACAACAAAAATCAATTTATGACATATTAAAAGACTAATTACTTTCACCCCAAATACTAATTAGTTGTAATTTTAAATTTTTTAAGGATTTGCCACTATCCTAGGTTTTGCCCATTTGTCAGGAAGAATTTTTACTCATTTAAAACACAATAAAAATTAATATGGTCCCTTATTCTTTTATATATTTTAATGTGCACAAGTCAGAATAAGCATGTTGTTTGAATTTTTACATAAATGTTGTGTTACACTGAATAACAATGCAACATTATTTCAACCAAATTTTGACATTTTATCCTCCAAAAACTTATTTGAAACCTTAAAAGTAGACACTGGACTTACATTTAATGTGCTTTCTATGGACATAAAATCACTTTTGTACATTTCTTTTGATGCGGACATATTAACATCTTTGACCCATATATAACCATTCTGCATCATAAACTCTCAGGATTCCTGCTGAACTCCTGATGAATCTCATTGGGGAAAAGGCAGAGAGGATCCAGATTTTGAGGAAATCTGCCGCTATGGTCGTCTGTTCTCCCGAATAATCCATCACAGCAGTTAAACAGGCAAGAAAGCTCACATTCACTCTGTCTGGTGTCATTAGCTCCTTCAGTTATTGTCCTGCACGGCTCTGGCTTTATGGACCTGCAGGAGAACGACAGAGACTTTGAGAATGAGACACTGGCAGGAAAGCTGGAGTGGTTGGAGAAGCACTGAGACAGAGGGAAACCAAGGTCAGGGAACAGACGGGAAATACTGGCTCGTCGTCTTGGAGCATGGAAACAACGGCGCTTCCCAGATTTTAGGAAAGCACTTTTTCTGCCGTATAAGCAAGTATCGTGTTACACTCTAAAAAATGCTGGGTTAAAAAGGGACAAACCCAGCTATTGGGTTGTTTTGACCCAGCGGTTGGGTTGTTTTGACCCAGCAGCTGGGTTGTTTTGACCCAACTGCTGGGTCAAAACAACCCAATAGCTGGGTTTGTCCCGTGTAGGCTGACCAAAGTTTTAGTGCTCAGAAGAATAATTGTCGCTTAATTAAGTAGTTAAATTTGGCATGTGGCCTCCAAAAATGGACTCCACTAACAAAGTACAATAGTATTACCATGGATTTTTAGACCCACCTTTTTTCACTGGTATGCTATGTTACAGTTTTTCTCAATTGCTTTGGCACATTTTTCGAAACAATCTTAACATTCTCTAAACTGTGAGTGCAAATGTCACAACTGTTTGCTGGAACTTCAGAACTTTATTGCATGTCTGCAAAATGTAGTTACTCACCCAAAACATTTCATTCATGCTTCAAAACCTAGTTATCGTGTCAGTAATTTGGCCAAGGCCACCAAAATATAAAGTATTTTTGTCATCGTGTGAGCCACACTGGTCAAAATGTTTAGTTGTTTTTTCACCATGACAGTCAACCATGGAAATGAAGGTTTTATGCTGGGTTATATATAACCCAGCTCTGGGTTAAAAAGGGACAAACCCAGCTATTGGGTTGTTTTGACCCAGCGGTTGGGTTGTTTTGACCCAGTTATTGGGTTGTCCCTTTTTAACCCAGCGCTGGGTTATATTTAACCCAGCATTTTTTAGAGTGTAGTTCATGAACATGGAAATCATTCAGTCCCATGATATCAAACCAATTCTGAAGTGGGTTGCTGGCCAAGACAGATGGGGCTGGTAAAGTTAATTAGTTTTAATGAGGAGAGCAGTTGGCCAACTAGGTAAACCAGCAGAATACTAGCTTTCCTTGGTTTTAAGACCAGCTTAATCCATTTTAAGTTCATTCTAGGCTATTTTTCACATCACTACTACAACTCGCAGGCAAGTTTTACTCCACACAGGAGCAACTTCAGAGTAGAGTAAAACTAGAAAGATGGATAAATTACTACTTTTACTCAGCAAGGACGCATTAAATTGATCAAAAGTAAAATGTTACAAACGATTTTAAATAAATGCCATTCTTTTGCACTTTCTATTCATCTGTGAATCCTGAAAAATAAAATTTATCACGGTTTCCACAGAAATATTCAACAGCACAACTGTTTTCAGCATTGATAATAATCAGAAATGAGCAGCAAATCAGAACTGATTTCTGAAGGAACATGTGACACTGAAGACTGGAGTAATGATGCTGAAAATTCAGCTGCGCATCACAGGAATAAATTACATTTTACAATATATTCACACAGAAAACAGCTATTTTAAATGTTAATAATATTTCACGATTTTTACTGCATTTTTTAATCAAATAAATGCAGCCTCGGTGAGCAGAAGAGACTTTTTTTTAAAAACTAAAAATATTCCTTTTTCCATCACAGGAATAAATTACATATATCACATAACATACATATCACATAGGAAACAGCTATTAAATTTTAAATGAAAGACTATTAAAAGATTTAAAAGGTGTAATGATATAATACAATATTACTGTTTGTCAATAGTTCATAGCAGATGTCTTGTTTTTTCTCGAGAAGAACAACACATATTTGGAATCTTTTGACTGTGAGTTTTCTGCCAAAAAAAAACTTTTAATAAATGCTTTAAAGGGGTCATATGATGCGATTTCAATTGTTCCTTTCTCTTTGGAGTGTTACAAGCTCTTGGTGCATAAAGAATATCTGTAAAGTTGCAAAGACTAAAGTCTCAAATCCAAAGAGATATTCTTTATAAAAGTTAAGAGTCAACCACGCCTACCTAAAACGGCTCGTTCTAACACGCCCCCACATATCTACCTCACTATGTGGGAAGATTTGCATAACGCCGCCCAAATGTTCAAGCAAAGAAAGAAGGCGTAACTTCTATTCTCGCTGTAGTATTGTTGTTGCCGCCACCATGTCGTGAAGGTGCTGTGTGTTTCGTTGTGAAAGCGAAACTACTTTGTTTGGTCTTCCAAAAGAGGACGATATCCGCTTCGTCATGCCTGGAGCTGATCTGTGCTGGTCGCTGAGGAAATACATCAACTTCGCGCTGTGGATCGCCGGATCGGCTTTCACCGTGGACGAAGAGGAGTCCAGCTCGGGGTCGTCACATGTGGTTGGCGCAAGCCCGCCGGACGCTCCTTCGTCGAATCCGCCGCCTCTGCATAAATGCGTAAAAAGACAGTATAAGTCATTATAATCAGTAATTATGTCCCCACTGGATGCAACAAATGCCGCATTTATAATGGGTTTTACTGGTTTTGTCTCGTTGCGCCGGGACACGGCATCACAGTATGGTAAGGGCGTAACATTTCCGTCACACGCTTGAGGTATTCGGCCAATCACAACGCTCTGGATAGCTGGCCAATCAGAGCACACTTTTTACAGCTTTGTAAAAATCGACTTGTTTCAGAAAGGCGGGGCATAGAGGAGAAACAATAATGTACAGTATGTGGAAAATAATGTGTTTTTTGAACCTTAAACCGCATAAAAACATTTCATTACACCAAATACACAAAATAATGTTCTTTTTAGCAACATCATATGACCCCTTTAAATAACCTTGCATGCCTCCTGGGCAATAAAACACAAGGCCAAACTTCAACAAACACTGCTATTATCTGGAATGTTATATGAATAATAGAGATGCATAACTATCCTGCATGACTGTTCTGTCATCGATCAATCCATACAAACCGTACGAACAGCACTATCTAGGTCTGTTCATCTTAACATGATTTCTGCTTTACTCCTCTTCCTTTTTCAGGCTTCAGCAGGCTGTGGGAGATTCAATTTGTTCAACAAACATGCTTGTGTTGCCATCCAGTGGATGATGGATGATCTACATTTGCACTAGTCTTAGTGAGGTATAGTGTACAACGAGGAAGAGGTTTTCAGCCATATCTCAAGATATGGATGTCTCAATTATGTGTCTTTTAAGTATAAAGTAAATATCCTCTGTTAAAAACGGACCTTAAATGAGTCTCCGCCTTATTTTTAACGTAAGAGTGAGCGCGGTCATTTATGTGCACGGCTTCCGGTCTCATTCACGTCAGTTATTTTAACTATACATAAGTCCGTTATGCCACTTTATATTGAAAACTAGTATTTGTTAGTATATTATTTTAATTCATATTCATAATCATATGCACATATGATTTGTAGCGCGAATCACTGCACTTTATTCTTCTAGACACTTACAGTGGCTAATGGACCGGAAGTCGCACACATTCAAGGCAAAGCTTACTTCCACGTCGCAAAAATAAGGTGGCTAGAGCTGTACATTTAAGGTAGAGCAACTCAGATCATATGATGAGAAAAGTTTTCAGATCATATTGTGATCTGGCTTAAATTGCCGATCCTGAGCAAGTTTGAGACATTACTGATCTCTTCTGAAACTCTAGAGGAGACTCGTGTGAGATTATTGGAGTCTCTTTCTCAGGAGAAACAACGAACTCTAAAGGTCCTTGCGCACCGAGTCTGAAATTTTCATATGCGTTTTTTCGTATTCGTCATCCTTTCTTATCAAAATGCTTGCTATGGATGCGAAAACGCAGAAAATCGAACCTTATCCGAATTTTTTATCACAGACGAAAGTTTCGGAGGCAGTGTGTAAATGTGATTGACACGTTGAAAATTTTGTGTGCAATTACCTTAAGTCATTTAGATAAATCCCAAGTAAACCATTTCTTCCATTCAATTCAGAAGCTTTTCTTAAACATTTTTAATGTCTGTTTTTCAGCTGTATGGTGTGCAGAGGTGGAGGAACATTTAGTAAACTACTTACTCTCCCCTGACCGATACAACAAGCTGATCCGTCCGGCAGTCAACAAGAGCCAGCAGGTCACCATTGCAATCCAAGTGTCCCTTGCCCAGCTCATCAGTGTGGTGGGTAGTTGGAACATGAAAAGCTGCCACACATGGCACATTTGATTAATTCAATGTTTATAATATGTTTATGTTTGTATTTCAGAATGAGAGAGAGCAGATCATGACCACAAACTGTTGGCTCACTCAGGTAAGAGAAGCGGAACTTTTGTGTTTGGGTTGTAATTTAAATAAATAAACAATAAAAGTTTTTTTAAATTATGTGTCTTTTGCAGGTATGGAATGATTACCGGTTGATGTGGGATCCAGAGGAGAAGAGGAACGTCTCAGGTTACGTATGTAACCCTGGTTCCTCGAGGGAACGAGACGCTGCGTCTCGGTGCCATACTTCTGGCATCCCTGCCAGCGCTTGCCTCATTCCTGAAGCTGACGCTGGGTCCGCCGCACGTGCTTTTATAGCTTCCTGGTCATGACGTCACCCGCCCGTGATGTCCCGCTCAGCTATTGTACTGATTTCACATGTGATTCAGAGCGTGGTCACAGAAGGCGTTCCCCTAGCGTTTTCCGACGCAGCGTCTCGTTCCTGAAGAGGAATCACAGGTAAGTAAGTTTGTCAGGGTTGGAGCTAAACTGTGCAGCGCATTGGCCCTCCAGGGCAAGATTTGAGGAACCCTGGTCTAGACCATGCGTACGCACTCTTCTACTGGAGGGAGTGAAACAAGGAAGCAAACAGAATGATTTTAAAGTCTGTTTTACATTTGACATACACATTTAGATTAAATATGACACTCCGAATAATGAAATTAAGCACAAAAATTTCATGAAATTATTATCCAGAAATTACAACATTTTTATATGAATTTAAACAGAAATATTTGCAGTGGATGTGCGGCTTTCGAACTATTTTCCTGTGGTATACGATTTAATGTTTTAATCACAGCGAGGATTGCTTGGCGCATGACAATTCCGCTTTAAATTGTGTTCTAAATAGCAAAACTCATGTTCTGAGAAAATACTCTTCAGGATCATTATAAAATCACAGGTAGGTGAGTTTGATCAGGGTTGGAGCTAAACTGTGCAGCGCATTGGCCCTCCAGGGCAAGATTTGAGGAACCCTGGTCTAGACCATGCGTACGCACTCTTCTACTGGAGGGAGTGAAACAAGGAAGCAAACAGAATGATTTTAAAGTCTGTTTTACATTTGACATACACATTTAGATTAAATATGACACTCCGAATAATGAAATTAAGCACAAAAATTTCATGAAATTATTATCCAGAAATTACAACATTTTTATATGAATTTAAACAGAAATATTTGCAGTGAATGTGCTTCTTTCGAACAATTTTCCTGTGGTATGCGATTTAATGATATGCACGTTTTATTTTCAAAATGTGTTATTATTGACGCCGTGAGTCAGCTATTTACACTGCAAAAAAATAAGGCCTATCTCTTTCCATTAAAATATAGGCTATAAACATTCTAAAATATATGTTTACCTTTTAGGCAAATTGCATAAATTAGAATAGTGATGTCTCAAAATGCATTTATAGTCCGTATTTCCTAACGTATTCCTACCCTTAACTGCATTAAACATGGTGTCACGTGGATGGAAATATACATGGAAATGATATGCAGATGACGTTATGCATATTAAAACTAGGCGTTGTAAGCTCCATATATGGCTATTTGGGGGAGGAGACGGGGTGGAGATTCATGTACGCACAATCTTCCGCTGACTGGCTATTACAAAGGGAATTTTGCCTTTACATGGCTTTATAAATCTGAAAACTTTTGTACGTACGCAAAATCCAGCTTTTGTGCGTACGCACACATTTAGGATGAAATCTACGTAAAGTTTTATACATGAGGTCCCGGGTCGTATTTATTTTTTAACGTGCGAAACTTTCGGACGAGAATTTCAGACTCAGTATGCAAAGACCTTCATTTGGGAAATATTTTAGACTGTCATTTGTGAAAATTAGGATAAATTGATTTTTTTATAATTAATTTAGGCTACATCAGAACTTACATGGTTCATATATTTAAAACGAAATGGTTCATGTCATCTTCAAGTGTTTTCTTTTAGTCACAGTCAGTGCTTGAAGTGGGCCGGTACGCACCGGCCTTTAGCCTTTAGAGTACCTGCACTTTTTTGTGCGTACCGGCGCTTCTGACATGTTGCTGGTATACTCAGAGTAAAAGCATCAGGGTCTGGGTGATTATATGATCCCATAATATGATTAGAAACGACACGATATAAATCACACTAACCAGGCGGGATCACCTCTCATCTCGACCAATCACGTGAATGAATGCATGTCAGGGGAGGCACGCAGAGTAGTAGAATAATAATTAATTATTGATTACTAATTTGAATCAGTACTTTATAACGAAAATAATATCTTAAAATGAAAAGAAGCAGTCTTTTGCGATCACGTCATTTTAAACCGGTAAACTCCTGTGGAAAGTCCAAGGATCCAGTAAACGAATTCAAACAGTAAGTTCAAAACAGCGCTAATGCAGAGAAAACACGGCCGATTTCATCAGCGATTGCCAGTAAAATTATTCTTTTCAGCGTGTATTTGGTTTAAAAGCAAGAGTGTTTTATAATGAACGCTGATTATGCGGTGGTCAGAGGTTTAGCGATTCTGAATGGATCCGTATAGTAGTAAAGGCAGGCGATTTAGTGGTCTTTGGCGTCTCCCTGTGGTCCTGTTTGGTATCGCAGCTTGACTTGTGCTAATTTGTATTGAAAACTTTTATTTAATTATTGATTGATTGATTGTGGCACTATACATACATTGTATATTTATACACACTATACATACAGTGTGTATTTATTTATATAATATAAATAAATGGGGGGGGTGAGTACCGGCACTTCTTTTTTTCTACTTCAAGCACTGGTCACAGTGTGTTGTTAACTGGTTTTGAGTTCTTTAAAACATACTGCATTTACATTCTTCAGTCTCTGAATCCACAAACCCAGTGTTCCAGCATCTGGTGAATGAATGAACAAATTAACGTGGTTTTGAAAATTGTAGGAAAACAAAGGATAAAACGTCACCACATCACTTCAAGGGCTTCATTTAACCCAGGTGAGTAAGTTTATTTCACAGGTGTCTGGTGTTTAGTGTAACTCTGTTGTTCTTGTGGCTGGTTGTGGTGAGTGTTGGTGTGTTAAATCTTCTGTGGTTTCCCCGCTGTCATCTTCAACACCGCTGGATGAGCGCTGACTCTGTCCAGACGTCCCTCCAGAGAACTTCACACACTTTGTAGATTTCTGTGACAGAGAAAATTCACATTTATTACTCTAATAAATAATGCAGAAACTTTAAAGTCGTGATGAAACAAAAGTAGCGACTGATCTTTTCTTCCGTATTGTGATGCACGTAACAAAAAAAGTTGGGGCGGAGACTTGATTATATCTGCCAATTGTCGATTGGATGTTGAGGTGTGGGCGTGGCACTCAAAAATGGAGGCGGGTCCGAGCTTTCAGTAGATTGTAAGAAAGGGGCGGAGTTAATGCAGACTAATTTCATTTAAAGATTAAAGAGTTATGATGTTTCAATTAAAATTATGATGTAAAAAAAAACTATGAATCACAATATCATGCATTTATATGTGATTTTTCAGTTCATGCGTGTGATCACTTGGCATCATGTACTTATTTACATGTTGTTCCAAACCCTATGACTTTCTTTCTTTCATGTAGCACAAAAGCAGATGTTTACAAGAGCCATATATGTGAGTAAGTGATGACACAATTGACATTTTTAGGAGAATGAACAGTTTTAACCCTTATAGGTGTACCTTTTTAAAAAGTGAATTAGAATCAGACCTGTTTATTGCTCACTCCTCGTGGATAGCGTGCAATGTCGTCTCTCCTCCGCTCCACTTTTTCCCAGTCTTCTTCCCAGAGATCCCTCCTGTAGTCGGATTTCTGCGTCGTGATTCGCTTGTAGATCGCCTGGTTTTCGTGAGTCACCTGAAGAAGCTCCTCCCTCCTTTTCTCAGCATTCAGACTGTAAAACAGGTCAACTAAAACTATTAAAAACATTCTATTTTCGTTACTTTAAATAAATGTTACCTGAATTTAAATATAGGCTATATGTGACCCTGTTGCACAAAACCAGTCATAAGGGTCAATTTCTTGAAATTAGCAATGCATATTACTAATCAAATATATATATATATATATAAATGCTTTAAATACATATTTACAAACAAAAACCCGCTGAAAATCACAAAAACACCATAAAATTACATTAAAATAATTCTAATTACTATAAAAATTTTTATAAATAAAAAATATAATAAAAACATTTATGAAACTGCTGAAAAAAAACAAAAACACAAAAACTACTTAAACCTTAATTAAAAGAAAAAAGAAAACAGAATAGAACATATAAAAAATATATTAAAAAAATACAAAATATTAATAAAAGTTAAAAATAAAAAATACTATATAGACATATATAAAAAGAAAAAAACAAGAAAAGAATAAATAAAATGAAGGGAAAAATCACAAAACACAACAAAATTACCAATATTAAAAATAAAAATTAAAGACGATGTAAAAGCAAATTCTAAATATTATTAAAAACATTCTAAATAATAATTTATAAAAAACACTATACAGACATTAAAAGCTACTGAAAATCACAAAAACACAACAAAATTACTAAAACTTTAACTATAATTAAAAACAAAACAAAATATTATCATCAATAAAAATGTAGGCTATTTAAAAAAATACTATATAGACTTAAAAAACTAACAGAAAATCACAAAAATACACAGCAAACTTACTATAACTTTAACTAAAACTGAGACAGAAAATTAAAACAAAAAATATAAAACTATAAACAGAAAATGTGAAACTAAAATACAAATTAAAAACTACTTTAAAGTATTGTATGTTATAATAATGAAACTAAACTAACACTGTATTACTAAAACCTAAAGATATATCGTTTTTACATATTCTGAAGGAATTGTGCATGGAACTGTAAACAGTAAAACACTTCACCAGTCCTTCCGTCATACTGTACAAAAACACAAACAGTAAGACCACAACCCTTCCACCGACCGACAGATCGCTCAGGTTTGATGGAGAATAGCTTACGTGTCTCTCAATAATTCATAAAGGCTTTGTCACCAGCCCAGCATGAATGATTCATCCGTCAGTGTGAGATCCGCAGATGACACGAGACGCCGCGGGAGAAGAGACACCAGAAACCCTTCTCAAATAAACAGCTCCTAACCAGGTCAGCGTGTTACTGTGTTAACTAAACACTGACCGCCACAGAAACACACAAACACCTGCACTCTGGGTAAATGTTCCTGTGGTCCACGCGGCCTTTGGAGCGAGAGATCGCAGCCAGTTCAGATGCCAGGAGATGATTGTCTCTCTCAATGGTGAACATCCTCTCGTCCTGCACCTGAAAACAACACAAACTCATTTAATATACAGTATTTTAATGCATGCATTTGAACAAAAACATTTTTTTTTTTTACATTTCCTACACGTTTTTTTTTCCAGTGTAGGTTTGTAAATGCATCTATAATGCATTGTAATTGTAATACATTCTTGTTTACGTATTAATTAACGAGTCACCTGGATTTTCTTCAGTTTCTGTTGAATATGTGCAGGCGTTTGGATGCCCTTGGTGTTTACCACGGCTTTGGCCTCTCGCACCTTAGAAAGAAATACAGAGAGGAAATGAAATAATTAAATACAGGGAGAACATAATTTCAGCTGTGCTCCTCTATTTAAGAGTGCATTTCTCGATAAGGATTTCAGTCTTTACTGATCCAGTAGAGTCTACATTTAAAAATAAACATTTCAGTTTAACACACCACTGGTCAAAATGTGGAATAATATTTATGTTTTTGAAAGAAGTCTCTTCTGCTGATCAAGGCTGCGTTTATATGATCAAAAATACTGTAAAAATTGTGAAATATTATTAACATTTAAAATAACTGTTTTCTATGTGAATATATATTCAAATGTAATTTATTTCTGTGATGCGCAGCTGAATTTTCAGCATCGTTGCTCCAGTCTTCAGTGTCACATGATCTTCGGAAATCATTCTAATATTCTGATTTGCTGCTCAAGACACATTTCTGATTATTATCAATGTTGAAAACAGTTGTGCTGCACAATATTTTAAGAAACCGTGATGTATTTTATTTTTCAGGATTCTTTGATGAACAGAAAGTTCACAAGAACAGCATTTATTTTTTATTATTCATTTTACTTGCCCCAAACTAAGTGTATCGCCACAAAAATATTGTGCAGCACAACTGTTTTCAGCATTGATGATAATCAGAAATGTGTCTTGAGCAGCAAATCAGCATATTAGACTGATTTCTGAAGATCATGTGACACTGAAGACTGCAGTAATGATGCTGAAAATTCAGCTGCGCATCACAGGAATAAATTACATTTTAAAATAGCTGCCCAAATTCGTTTTCAAGCAATACCAGACAGGATTATGAAACAAACAGATGCAGAAACCTTGCTGCGGTGGTCCTCATAGCGCGTCTGGTCCCATCTCTGCTGCAGGTATTTGTTGGTCGCGGGTTTTAGCGGCTGGTAGGATTTGTGCATCACTTGGCTTCTGTTTGACTGACTGCTTTTGGCTGGTTTCTATTTATAAAACGTGCAGCTCGAGTCCTGGATGCTGATTGGTAGATAGCAGTATCATATTAAAAGATCTGTTTATCATCCTTAGCAACCACTCTTAGCGACATACACATAAGTGTTTTTATTGGTAAAAACTAACGGACCAACATGTTTAAAAGTACATTTTATTTGAAGAACAGTTTGAAGGGACTATAGAAAGAACTTTATTTTTGTAGTTGCCATTTTATATGTATAACAAAATATTTAGGTAGGCTAACCATAATTAATCATATTATTAAAAAACACTTACATGTATTATCATTTCAGCAAAATTAATGGGTTATTAATAATTCAGTGAGGTATGTGTGCCCCTGCTGGCGCAATGAAAGTGCATACTGTGAGTGCACATCTTAGTGCAATACAACCCCTTATTGTTCTCCCTCTTTTGATGAGAGTTAGTGCTGTACAACGTAAAGTTAAATCATTCATCTGAACTATGCACGTATGTTTTAAACACTTCAGCTACCTTATATAGCCTACCCTTACGAAAAATAAGTTTATTCAAGTGTGCTATTAGTATACTTCTTTTAAACTAAAAATAGGAAAGTATACTTTTAGTCTACTTTTTATGTACTTCTCAGAAATGGGCTTTATGTACTTCTCAGAAATATACTTAAAATGACATTTAAGTATACTTGACATAGAAAAAGTCTAAATATATTTTAGCTATAATTGTGCTCCTAGAATCCGTGTTTTCATTGTTATACTGTAGGGGGCGCTAGTACACATCTTCTGTATAGAATTTCCAAAAAACACAAGTGAAGAAGAAACCGAAACAACAGATGCTTCCACATGTAATCTAACATCGGTGTTGTAAAGTCGGTGTTGATCGACTTTATCTACGTTTTGATTATCATTCTGAATCCAATTCATAGTCTTTTTTCAGCTTTTTGTTCAAAATGTTGTTTATTTCTTTTTTTTATTATTATTTATGAAACTTACCCACATTCAAGTGTTTAAAAAAATAATGCATGAAGCTAGAATAAAATGTTTTTGTTTACAAGCAGATACCATGTTCTTTTGATGTTTTGTATGTTCA
>NW_015544138.1:1267198-1268533 GCF_001515605.1 Sinocyclocheilus anshuiensis | reverse complement strand
TTTGGCGTTTTTAAGACCTGGGACAGTCTTGCGCACTTACTTCCTGTCGCGCGCACGCGCTCTCAAGTGGCCAAGACCACAAGTGTGGGTATTTGGACAAGGGGTATACTTCAAAGTGTACTAAAAATGCTACTACAAGTATTTCATTAGTAAACTATCAGTATACCTATAAGTTCACTTTTAGTATAGTTGCAGTACAAGCTAAACATTTTGATGTAAACTAGTTGTGTACTCAAAGTTTACTACTGTTATACTTAAAGTATACTTAAAAGTATACTTTTATATACTAGAAAGTGGGCCAATTTAGTCCCAAGGAGTATTGAAATAGTACACTTACAAGTATACTACTAGTACACTGATATTTGTATAATTACTACATAAAGTATAGTTAAAAATATACTTGAACTTCACTTAAGTATACTTACTAAAATAAACTTGAAGTATACTACTTTTTGGTAAGGGTATTCTTACTCCGCGCATATTTACTTTAACTTCTCAGTAGTAGTATGGCCTATTTCAGATGCAGCCGAAATTACAACAACAGTGGTTACATACACATAGTATATTTAATTTTTTGATCAAAATTATTGTTAGGGATTGTTTAGTAGTGGCTGGATTTGTTAGGGACATGTCCCGAGCATCTCTGCTAAATTCTATTCCCTTGGAATTTAGAATTCTGTTTCCCCTTTTAGAATCTTTAAAGTGTTAGCAATCACAATGGTGAGAACTTAAGAACTCGGGACTCAGCTCTAGTGTTTGAGAGTTCAGAATGTGTTGTGTTGTGTTGAGTTGTCACTGTGAACGCTGGTCTGATATTCCCCACAGCAGACGGGCTGGAGCTGTTACCATGGCATCACGGCTCACCTGTACCTGCAGCAGTATCCCAGCAAAAGAGATCAGGTGTCCGTGAAGTCCAGCCGTTCCCGTTCACAGCCCACTGACTTCACTGAACGCTGTGAGGTACACCGGAGAGTAGACGGTCTAATTGTGAATACAGAGCATCTGTCATGAATAAATAGGGCAGACCGGGGCTTGATGTCAAACTTTTCTTGTTTTTAGCTCAGTGAATATTTAATATTTCCCAGTGGTGTGTGTGTGTGTGTGTGTGTGTGTGTGTGTGTGTGTGTGTGATGTGTGTACCTGTTTTTCTATTCTGGTGGGGACTTAAACCTGAATACACACAGACTCATGGGGACTCGTGTCACGGTGGGGACCTAAACTGAGGGGTAAAAACGGGTAAACAAGCTAATAAATCACACAGAATTAAGTTTTTTGAAAATCTAAAAATGCAGAAAGTTTTCTGTAAGGGGTAGGTTTAGGTGTAGGGCAATAGAA
>NW_015544138.1:1264674-1265417 GCF_001515605.1 Sinocyclocheilus anshuiensis | reverse complement strand
TTTTTGGTAAGGGTATTCTTACTACGCGCATATTTACTTTAACTTCTCAGTAGTAGTATGGCCTATTTCAGATGCAGCCGAAATTACAACAACAGTGGTTACATACACATAGTATATTTAATTTTTTGATCAAAATTATTGTTAGGGATTGTTTAGTAGTGGCTGGATTTGTTAGGGACATGTCCCGAGCATCTCTGCTAAATTCTATTCCCTTGGAATTTAGAATTCTGTTTCCCCTTTTAGAATCTTTAAAGTGTTAGCAATCACAATGGTGAGAACTTAAGAACTCGGGACTCAGCTCTAGTGTTTGAGAGTTCAGAATGTGTTGTGTTGTGTTGAGTTGTCACTGGTCTGATATTTCTGATATTCCCCACAGCAGACGGGCTGGAGCTGTTACCATGGCATCACGGCTCACCTGTAGTATCCCAGGTATCCCAGCAAAAGAGATCAGGTGTCCGTGAAGTCCAGCCGTTCCCGTTCACAGCCCACTGACTTCACTGAACGCTGTGAGGTACACCGGAGAGTAGACGGTCTAATTGTGAATACAGAGCATCTGTCATGAATAAATAGGGCAGACCGGGGCTTGATGTCAAACTTTTCTTGTTTTTAGCTCAGTGAATATTTAATATTTCCCAGTGGTGTGTGTGTGTGTGTGTGTGTGTGTGTGTGTGTGTGTGTGTGATGTGTGTACCTGTTTTTCTATTCTGGTGGGGACTTAAACCTGAATACACACAGACTCATGG
>NW_015544138.1:1243390-1264561 GCF_001515605.1 Sinocyclocheilus anshuiensis | reverse complement strand
GTGTAGGGTTGGTGTAGGGCAATAGAATATACGGTCTGTACAGTAGAAAAACCATTACGCCTATGGAGAGTCCCCACAAGGATAGCAAACCAGACATGTGTGTGCGTGTGTGTGTGTGTGTGTATTAATATAAATTGAAAATTAATTAATTCATTAATTAATTAAGCCATTAATTAAATGGCCCATCATGCATTTTGAATACTGATTTATTGTGAAATATGGCTTTTTTTTTATTAGTAATTCATATTTCAAAACAAATCAGTGCCTCTATAGAGGCATATTGTCACAAAAGGCCATAAACTGGCTTAACCCCCCCCCTGTCTGACAACTAGCCCCGGTCTCTCTTCTGCAGTCTACCAGAATAGTGTCATGTCTATCTGCAGCTGGTTTGAGTCTGATGCGATTCAGCTGATGCTTAATTGCTTGAAACAGCTGAATAAAACAAGTCAGTGTAAATTCGATTTGTGAACTGACCGTTGCTCCTTCTGAATAGACCAAACTGAAACAGAATTGATCCAGAGACCCAAGGAGTATTGACAGATGCTGCAGGCGATGTTGCTCCTGTTCCTCTGATGACCACCAGATGGTGTGATTTCCTCATCTGTTGATCTGAGGGTAAGCAGCCATGTTTTGCAGGCCAGTACAGTGCAGAGTCCCAGAGAAAAGCAGCAGCCTTTCCTGATTATAACACTGCATTTCACAGCTTTTCCATGCAAACGCGCTATTTAGCTGCATAACAAACATCTGCTCGGCAGACAGCATGATTATAGCGTTAAAAGGAAAGCATTTGAGGCATTTGTGCCACGTTGTTTGTTAAAACAGTTGCAAGGAAAAACATTGAAGTCAAGTCACATGCAGATTGTTCCAAAGCAGCTTGACTTATTGGGAAAATAACAGTGTTAGTGTTGTAAAATTATTACATTTTACTTTAAAATTTAACTTTTTTCTCGCAATTCCAGGTTCACATCTCGCAATTAAGACTTTTTTCTCAGAATTTTGTCTTTACATCTCAATTCTGACGTTTTTTTTTCTTTTCTGCCACAGAATAAAAAATAAAGAAGGTAATTGTGACTTTTTTATCAGAATTCGGATTTTTTTTTCACAGCTGTGAGAAAAAGTCTGAATTGTGAGGTACAAGGTCGCAGTTAGCTTTTTTAAAAAACAATTAATCCCATGGTGGAAACATGCTTCCATAAAATGATGTTCATTAATATTGTCAGTGTTGCACAGTTAGTGTCATAGTGTTCAAACAATAATTCATAAAAGAGACAATTCTACGGTTTATTACTCAAGACATGTAGAAACATTGTGCTCGAGAAAGTGCAGGTCTTCTCTCTCAGCTGATTCTTCTAGATTAAAAGAAGAGACTTTTGCTCCTTAGATATCTCTCCTCATGAAAAGACTGTAATCTCACAAATGTCTCTTCTAGAGTTTGTGCTGATTTTGTGAGTTTATTGATTTTCTGCATGTAAAAAATTACTTTGGGTTTGGGATCTAAATGTCCTAAACTGTGCTCCAATTAGCCAAAATACAAAAATCTGCAATTAAAAGTTTGATTGTTTGAGGATGATTCGTTGGGCTTCTGTGTAATGATGTCAGCTGATGCCAGCCGCTGTTTTACCAGCATCATAAACAAGCATGTCAGTTTGAGGTGACAGCGAAATCATGCTGTAATTGCCAGTGGCTTCTGATTGTTTGAGGTAGATTAAAACACCTATTTAGTGAGCTAAGTAGGCAGCTTTTTAAGGCATCATAAGTGCTTCAAAATGTAGGTAGCATAATTATGCTGTCTCTTAAAGGAACACTCCACTATTTTTGAAAATAGGCTCATTTTCCAACTCCCCTAGAGTTAAACAGTTGAGTTTTACTGTTTTCGAATCCATTCAGCCGATCTCCGGGTCTGGCGGTAGCACTTTTAGCTTAGCTTAGCATAGATCATTGAATCTGATTAGACCGTTAGCATCTCGCTCAAAAATGGCCAAAGAGTTTCTATATTTTTCCTATTTAAAACTTGACTCTTCTGTAGTTACATCGTGTACTAAGCAGCGCCTGAAAATAGGCTTATTGGAAGTTACCTAGCTGGGGACTATTTTCAGGCGCTGCTTAATATCATTGTGCCTGCTGCACCCATGGTACGGCAGCAAAGTTCCTTGATTATTACGCCGGAATGAGAGTATAGTTCCTAGCCATATCGGCCTAGAAAATCGCAACTTTTCATTTTCCGTCGGTCTTAGTACACGATGTAACTACAGAAGAGTCAAGTTTTAAATAGGAAAAATATAGAAACTCTTTGGTCATTTTTGAGTGAGATGCTAACGGTCCAATCAGATTCAATGATCTATGCTAAGCTAAGCTAAAAGCGCTACCCGGAGATCGGCTGAATGGATTCGAAAACGGTAAAACTCAACTGTTTAACTCTAGGGAGTTGGAAAATGAGCCTATTTTCAAAAATAGTGGAGTGTTCCTTTAAGATGCATCATTTTGGCCAAATTATAAGGCAGCATTGCATGTATTCATCAAGGTGAAGGTGATCCCAGAGTGCATTGCAAGATGGTGGACACCTTTAGAGAAATACCAAAATCTAAATTAAATGAACTGAAATGATGCATATGTATCTATATTCATGGTAATTAGAGCATCATGGCACTTGTTATCTTAGCAATATACAAACTTTATTCTAATCAGTTATGAGTCGAGTCTCTCACGCAGAGCTGTATTGAGTTTCTGTCCATGCAGAGTGTTTTTAGATCACTCACTTATGAGACTTAATTTCAGTTAAGATGCTGCCTTAGAAACTGCTTTTGTAGATTTTGGAACAGAGCCTTTCTTTTTCTCTCAGACTCTTTGTTTTTTCCTTGTCATAAAATCAATTAAGTTCCTCCAACTGCTGCTCCTGTGTGTGTGTGTGTGTGTGTGTGTGTGTGTGTGTGCGCGCTGGTGAATAAGCTGATAATTCCTCCTGAGAACAGAGAACTACCCACCAGCAGATAGTCTGGGCTCCGACCACCTAGCAACCACCCTGAACACCCTAGCGATGCTTTATAAATGTGCTTTATAAATAGATGAACTTGAACTTGATGCCTTAGCAACCCCCTTGAACACCCTAGCAACCACTGTGAGCACCCTAGCAACAGCTTTAGCTTCCACCCACAACACCCTAGCAACCACCCTGAACACCCTAGCAATGGCCCTAGCATCCACTCACAACACCCTACACTCTAAAAAATGCTGGATTAAATATAACCCAGTGCTGGGTTAAATAGGGACAAACCCAGCTATTGGGTTGTTTTGACCCAGCGGTTGGGTCGTTTTGAACCAGCGGTTGGGTTGTTTTGACTCAGCGGTTGGGTTGTTTTGAACCAGCGGTTGGGTTAAAAACAACCCAACCACTGGGTCAAAACAACCCAACAGCTGGGTTTGTCCCTATTTAACCCAGAGCTGGGTTATATTTAACCCAGCATTTTTTAGAGTGTAGGAACATAGTAACCACCTTAAACGCCCTAGCAGTGCCCTGGCAATCACTGCACTAGCAACACCCTAGAAACCAACACAAATATCTTAGCAACACCCTAGCAACCACTCTTAACTCCCACCAACACCCTAGCAATCATCCACAACACTCAAGCAATGCCCTAGCAGCCATTCATAACACCCTAGCAGCCAACATGAAAACAATAGGAATGTCATAACAATCGCTATGAACACCATAGCAATGCCCTAGCAACTGCTATGTACACCCTAGCAACCAACATGAGCACCGTAGCAACTACCCACAACACCCTAGTAATGCCATAGCAACGGCCATAAACACCCTGACAATGCCCTATTAACCACTATCCTATAAACACCCTAGAAACCACTTTGAACACCCTAGCTATATCCTAGTAACCACCCATAACACCCTACCAACCAACATGTAAACCATAGAAATGCCAAAGCAAACGCTATGAACACCATAGCAATGCCCTAGCAACCACTACCCTAGCAACCACCACAATCTTTTTAGCAATGCCTTAGCAACCGCTATGTATACCCTGGCAACCACCCATAATACCCTAGCAACACCCTAGAAACTGACGTGAACATCTTAGCAATGCCCTAGAAACTACTATGATCACTCTAGCAATGCCCTAGCAACCACCACAAACATCTAAGCAATGCCCTAGCAAACACCTATAACACCCTAGCAACCTTATACCCTAGCAACACCCTAGAAACCGAGATGAACATCTTAGCAACGCCCTAGAAACCACTATGAACACTCTAGCAACCACCCATAACACCCTGGGGGGAAAAAAACGTAGTGATATCCATGAATAATGAATGAATGAATGAGGTATTTATATAGTGCTTTATTGTGTATTGCTGTACACCCAAAGCGCTTTACAGTCATATGAGGGGGTCTCTCCTCAACCACCACCGGTGAATACTGTTCATGTTGTTGTTGTTTTTGATTGTTTTTTAGCTATCAAGGAGACATTCAGATCCTGTGGTTTGATCGCAGCGTGTAGATGAAACGTGTTCATGTCATTTGCTCTCTGCTGAGCGTCACGTGATTGTAGTCTGTCGAAACACACACACACGCACACACACACACACACACACACACACACACACACACACACACACACACACACAGAGCTGGAGTGTTTTATAGATGCTGTTATTATAACATTGATCGTGTCAAATGGAGCAGCCACCGCACACTGGGCCGGACAAAAGCCCTGCTCTCTATTGATTGGATAAAAGTAATAACTGACATGCGACTCCCTGCGTTTAATCGATGTCCTGGTGTTGACCCCGCCTCCTCCGCCGGGGGTCAAAGGTTACAGCAGATATTGAAAAATAATCGCAGCCGGCCCCGGGGCAATTTGTCCGGGTCAGAGGGTTGTGGAGAAAGCGCTGATTCTCCATCTGTTTGCAGGAGATCCCAGGAGAGCCCATCCCAGTCACTGCTGATCTGATCTTAGGATGTAAATGAACCAAAACATTGTTAATGAGAAGACGAACTTGACTGCAGCAGGTTAGTTGGGAAATAAATGTATTTATTCAGATTGCACATTTGGAAGGGAAATGTATTAATACCCTAATAACCCTAACCCTAACCCATTTCAGCAGGTGATATGAGATGTAGGCCTAAACATCCTCAGTTTCGAAATGCATACTCCACGCGAACGTGCTCCCGCGTAATATTTTAGAAGGACCTCAATTCATCCCACCGCATCTCATCCGTGTTGTGTCAGGAAATGGTGAAAACTGAGGCAGTGTGTCGTTGTTTAGAAGAAAAGCAGCCAGGTACACTGCAGTAACACCGGCCAAAGAAAGGAAAGAGAGGATTCTCTCATTAGTTTTGACTGCGTTGTGACGGGACCGGAAGACCGGCGATACACTGCTTCACTTACCAGATATAGGAAGTTTGATAAAGGTCTATTGATGTAGAAATAACGAAGGAACAGCTCTCATCTGTCCATGAAATGGCTTTTGAGTCAACTGTCCAATTACTTATGGTCCCTTGAAAAAGGTACATATTAAAGAGCTGTAATTCCTTAACCTTTCCTCCAATTTAGATGAGAAGACCCTCAAATTAAAGCTCAGAGTGTGCGCTTTAAGCTCATATTTTAATTATATAACTGTAAATTGAATATGTTTTGGTTAACAGCTAAAATAATCAAAATTGTACCTGTGTCCAAATATGTATGGACCTAATTGTATATACATACATTTTTATACATATGTATGTGCGTGTGTCGTGTGTGTGTTTAATTTGATTGTAATTTTTAGCCAATAAATAGCAACTGTGTGTGTATTTTTTATTTATTTTTTCAAATATATTCTCATTAATTGGTCACCTGTTAAGTTGTAAATACACAAAACTGGCATGAACGCAACCTAAACCCAGATGAGCTTTTTGTTCTTGGCTTGGGAAGCGGACACACATTTTTCCCATGATGCACCAGAAATCTGAACCGTGACTGAAATCTCATTATGTCTTCAATCAGGCATCTGCACGTACAAACATATCCTGTGATCTGCTTCCTCCGCGTTTTGGAAAGATGTCCAGTGGAGAGATTGAATTGGGCTGCGCTTCAGATTCCTCAGGGATGAGGACGCTCTGTTCATTTGTCTCTGTGTTTTATGATGAAAATATCCAGCTGCTCTCCCTCGCGCGCACTCTCTTGTTTGGTTTCTCTGGATTGATTTTCCCAGCAGTTGGCGTCGTGAAGCCTCCTCCTCTCCATCTCTCCTGGTTTTTCCAGGCTGGGCGTTTTGCCGCAGGGAGGAGGTCGCAGTCGCTGCAGGTTTGCAGGAGAACGAAAGGCAGGCCAGTGCCTCGATCGCTGGGAATCATGGGAATCATCTCTGCAGGAGAACGTCTGTCTCTCTGGTGTTTCTCCTGTAGAGACTGGATTAATGTTTCATAAGCGCATCACTGGGAATAATGCTCCCTCAAACACTGCGTTTCAGACGCATTACAACATGAGTTTAAGAGGATAGTTTCCTATTACAGAGTTATTGTGAAAAGTCTAAATAGATTTAGTCAGATATGAGGTATAGTGATGTATAGTACTCTATACTGTTAGATAATGATGTATATTGATGCATAGCACTATATAGTGTGGTATAGTTATTTACACCAAAACGCACAGCTGAGCATTTTGTTTGTTTGTTTGTTTTAGTCTCTAAATCTAATTTGTTGTTGTTATTGTTTTTAAATAAATAAATAAATATTTGTTTAGACTGACTGTTCAAAGATGTTGTTTATTTATTTGTATTATTTATTTAGTAATTTATTTATTGCAGTGGTTGATTTCTTTATATTCATACAAGATACAAAAGGAAAATATTTTTTATTATTTGTTCAAACTGCAAGTTGTATGTTATTTATATTTCATTTTATTTATTTATTTATTGCTGCCTCGGGATGATTTTTTGTGCAACATACAATTGAAAAAGATTTTTAAATTCATTTTTTTAGATGGACTTTTCAAACGGCAAGTTGTGTTATTTATTTATTTGTAAACTATCTTAATTTATCTTTTGCTTGTACAGTTTTTTATTTTATTTCATGCAACATACAATAGAAAAAGAGTTTTAAAATTCAGATTTTTAGATGGGCTGTTCAAACTGCACGTCGTATGTTATTGATTATTTATTTATTTTTATTTATTTATTTAACTTCATGCATCATACAATAGAAAAAGATTTTTTTAGATTGGCAGTTGCAAGTTGTAAATGATATTTTCAAACATTTTATGTATTTATTAATATCAGATATGAGATTATTATTTTTTCCATTTATTTATTTTCCTGAGAATGCCTCTTCACTCTCTGCACACTTTTCATGGGTGGAAGGTACAGAATCATTGAGAAGCTTCATTTTGAAGTGTATGTGAGCAGATTTTTCTCTTCATCTGTGAAAGCTGAAGAGCTTTTGCTGTGATTTGCCAGAGCAGATGGGTTTTTATCAGTTACCCCCCAAAATAAGAAAACTTCTGCGACTAATTATCTCCTGTTGTGTGGCTCGTTACACCTGTCTCTCTCTCTGTAACAGTGCTGCAGATCGCCGGCTTTGACGGCTGTTAATGGGGCAGAGAAGAATGATAAATCAAGAGTTTTATGTGAGTTCTGCGTGACTTACTGCACTTTTCAACACAGACACACACGTTCACACACTCTCCGCTCGTCAGGCCTTATGTTGAGCTGATGAATTATGCACTTTTGTGCACACATTTTAATCTGTTGTATAATTAAAACTCATCATTCAAAACTTGATGTGGAGCATTTAGCTATGATATCTATTAAATTTAAATTTAAATTAATTAAAATTTAAATTTAAAATGAAAATGTAATTAATATTTCAAATTTAATATGATTTGATTTTGAATTGTTTAAAAATAAAAAATGCAATAATAATCGTAATATATATTACAATTACAATTATTATTGCATTTTTTTATTTTTTATTAATTAATTAAAATGAAATTAAAAAATTGCATATATATATATATACATTTAGCTATGATATCTATTAAATTTAAATTTAAATTAATTAAAATTTAAATTTAAAATGAAAATGTAATTAATATTTCAAATTTAATATGATTTGATTTTGAATTGTTTAAAAATAAAAAATGCAATAATAATCGTAATATATATTACAATTACAATTATTATTGCATTTTTTTATTTTTTATTAATTAATTAAAATGAATATATATATATATATATATATATATATATATATATAATATTGGCTTAATGTATAAATACAATTTATGCAACAATGAAAAGAATAATTGTCTTTTATTTAATTTCATTGTCTTTTCAACAATGAAAAGAATAAATCTGTAAAATAAAAATTTTAATTGTTTTTTATTTTAATTTAAATTTCAATTATTTCAAAATAAGAGTGAAAATGAACATTTAAAAAAATTGAAATGCTGTAATAATAAAGATAATAAAACTATTGTAATTAAGCTAACACACACACAGTATTTGTAGGGAAGTAAGATATCATGATCTGCTGTATGTTGAGGAGGGAAAGTGTTTCTCATTCATGTGTAAATCTCGTTTTTCTCCTGCTCTGCTTCATGTTAACTCACAGAAAGGAGTGTAACTGATGTTATTAGGGTTTTATCCTCAATGACCCCTGAGTTTGGGCCCCTGGAGGAACGAATGAATGCATTCCTCCCGTCTTTCTGTGTCTCTTCAGGACTTCATTTGCACTTGTACATGTTTGCCATTCATGCCTGGTCTCTAAGCTGACGGGGGCCCCAATTTTTGTCCGTTTTTACCCGTTTTTTTTTTTTAATCGTTGGTGTTTGGAGATTTTTTGTGAGACGGTGCTGAGTGAGTTGCGAGTTGGGTCTGTGGCCCCTGTTAATCAAGACATTTACACTTCTTGCAGCCTTTCCTGCAGGTCAAACTCTTCACATCTTAATGTCAGCGCAAACCCTCCTCGACATGATTCACCAAGGTTTGCCGTAGTCAGTTTAATGGTATTCGCATCATTGTTTAACACCCAAAAAATCCCGTCTCAAGCCATTCTGCGCCTGTGTTGTTAGTAGATTACACTAATTTGCACTGCTCTTGCTAGATTGTGTTGGTCATTATGATCTGTCTGCGTCTGTGTTCTTTAATGTGCTGATTGTACGTAGATCATCTGCAGAACTTTTCATTCTAATCAGCACTTTTATGGGATTGCACTCTCATGCAAGTTTGTAAATGAGTAAATCTGGCCCTTAGTTCCCTGTCTGTCTTGTGCTGCCATTGCTCAGCTCTTGGAAGGTAAGTTTAACTCTCACAATTTTGACCTTTTTTCTGAATTCTGAGGTTATTACAATTTTGACTTTTTTCTCACAATTCCAAGTTTACATCTTGCAATTTTGAGTTTTTAATTTCTCACACTTCAGACTTATTTCTCAAAATTCTGAGTTTATAACAATTTGAAGTTTACATCTTGCAATTTTTTTTCTTTTTCTCTGAATTCAGATTTTATATCTCGCAATTCTGACGTTTTTCATTCTAAGTTTACATCTCACATTTTTTTACTTTTTCACACAAGTTTTTTCTCGGAATTCTAACTTTTTTTTTTTTTTTTGCAATTTGAAGTTTACATCTTGCAATTTTTTTCATTTTCTCTGAATTCAGGTTATATATCTCGCAATTCTGACGTTTTTCATTCTAAGTTTACATCTTGCAATTTTTACTTTTCTCTGAATTCAGGGTTTCCATCTCGCAATTCTGTTTTTTCACAGATTTTTAGACTCCTGACTTCAGAATTCTGAGGAAAAAAAAGTAAAAATTGCAAGATGTAAACTCCAAATTGCAAGAAAAAAAGTCTGAATTGCAAGATGTGAACTCGCAATTGCAACTGTAGATATGCAGTATTTACAGTATCTGCAAATTGCCTGTATGCAATATCAATCTCAATTAACATTTTAACATTTTAAACTTTAATTTTTATCTATACTTTATCTAACATTGACCTGCTGACTAGTCAGCTTCTTTTCCTGTGTAAAATGTGTAGTCATGCGAGTGCTAATATATTGAAGGTATACTGTATATCAGATACAAACAAGTAGATTTACAGTTAAATGTGCAGTAATATTAGTTTTATACTCAGAATTGTGCATTAAACGTAGCGTGTGTTGATGTGCTGGTGTTGGCTCAAGTGCTGGAAGTGTTTCTACTGTTCTGGGGAAACACGGCCGACTTTAATGAGCCTTATGAGGCGTGTTGTGGAAAAAACACTTTTATTATGCCAAACTTCCCTCGAGCTCCACGCAGTCCTGCCAGGATTCCTGCAGCAAATATAAACAATTACTGAAACAACATCATCGCAAGAAAATCTCCCAGCACACAGAGATCTGCGTCAGAGAACGCATGCACTGCGTATACAGAATAGAACACAACTGAATATTCTGTAGAATACTATATTATGTCTGTATGAAAGTGTTTCTGGGGTATCTTAGGGAAGCCACGGGATGGAAAAAAATCAAAGGTAATTGTGACTTTATATCTCACAATTCTGACTTTTTTGTTGTAGTTCTGTATTTTTATCACACAATTAGGTTTTTCTTCTCAGAATTGTGAGATAAAAAGTCGCAATTACCTTGTTTATTTTTAATTCCAAGTTGAAAAACAGAATTGTGAGATAAACTCAGAAATCTGAGGAAAAAAGTCAGAATTGTAAGATATTAATTTAGAATTATGAGATGTAAAGTCAGAATTCTTAGGGAAAAAAATCTGAATTGTGAGTTAGAATTTTGAGAAAAAAATTCGCAATTACCTTTGTTATTTTTAATTCTGTTGTGGAAACAAACAACAAAAACATTTAAACTCAGAATACTGAGAAAAAAAGAAAAGTTGTGAGATATTAAGATATAAACTTGCAATTCTGATAAGAAAAGTCGGAATTGTGAGAAAAAAGTCAGAATAGTGAGATAAAAAGTTTTAATTAGCTTGTTTATTTTTAATTCCATGTTGAAAAACAGAATTGCGAGATAAACTCAGAATTCTGAGGAAAAAAGTCAGAATTGAGAGATATTCATTTAGAATTGTGAGATGTAAAGTCAGAATTCTTAGGAAAAAATCTAAATTGTGAGAAAAAATTGAGAATTGTGAAATATGAACTTACCTGTATAAACTCACAATTCTGATAAGAAAAGTTAGAATATTGAGATAAAAAGTCACAGTTACCTTGTTTTTTAATTCCGTGGTGAAAAACAGAATTGCAAGATGTAAACTCAGAATTGTAAGACAAAAAGTCAGAATTGCTTGAAAAAAAAAATGTGGAATTCAGAGTTTATATCGCAATTCTGACAACCTGAAAAAAGTCAGAATTGTAAGTTAAAGGGTTAGTTCACCCAGAAATGAATTTTCATTTTTGGGTGAACTATCCCTTTAAAAGGTTTATTTTCTTAACCTGTGGCAGAAACCGGCCTCCATAGCATCTCTCTCTATTCAGAGTTTGAATAGTTTAACATCTACTGTATAGTCTTTCACAGACGTCTTCATCATCCTCATCCGAGGAGTTTTACAGCGATCAGGTAATGACGTTCAAAGCTCAACAATAATTGAATCAACACCCTCTTTTACAGATGATAATCGTCATCTTTTCAATTAAGACTGTGCGTTGAGTTCCCAGCTGTGGATGAATAAATGTCATTTAGTCTGATTGGATCAGCAGTCGTCTTCTAAAGCGCCGGCGTCTTTATCTGGTCAGCAGCTCACCGCAGTAAAAACAGCGAGCCGGTGGTGTGAACATCTCAGAGGGAGATGTGTTTTAGGTGTTTACGCCATTCATCCAAAGGCTTAATTGTGGAATAGTGTGCTAGTAGCATTCTACCCATGCTATTTTTTAAGTATGCAGTATTTCTAGTGTGCAAATCATGCTAATTGTCTGTATGCATGGAATATCAACCAAAAATATTTTTAACTTGAATTTTTATCTCTGCCTTAAAACATTTGATTAAACTGCCAAACGTTAACATTTTTACAGAAGATTTGATAGAAATTGGCATAATACATTATAATAAAAATAATACATTATAATTATGTATGTAGATTTTATTTTATTAGATTTTTTTCAGCTTGCATTGTGACTGTATATTGAATGCGACAGGTTCAACCTTTGGTTTGTGATTGTTGTCCAGACATTGTGAGTCACTGGCAGTTTCAAACACGCACAAAGGTCAAAGGATCATGTGTGTTATCACGTGGTCTTCGTTGCACGATGAATGAGTTCTTCCACCCATCTGGTGCATGTGTATCTGTCCCTGAGCCTGTGTTAAACCACGCTGGGATTGCAGGAGTGGCTGACGGTCAAGGTCACCTGGGTAAAAGCCTCTGGGAAAATGAACAAGGCTGTAGCGTGAACATGATACTCTGCTTGCTAGCTCTCGCTTGGATCTACAGAAACATGAGAAAACGAGACGGCTGTTACAGTTCAGTAGGTTTAGCTGACGCTAACATGATGCAACAGTGAACCAGGCTTTCAACTTAACGTCTGAAAAACCTCCTGACAGACTTTAACAGAAGCAGAAAGTGAACTTCAGCAGGGTCAGTCTTACTGTCAGCATGAAAAATTGACTTAGAATAGTCAGTAGACAATTTAGTCAATAGTCAAAATAAGACTATGTACAGTATTAGCTAAATATTTATAGTATAAATATTATAAGTAGTTACTCTGCTAATACATATTCTTAGTCTTATTTTGAATGATTGATCAGAACACTATTTTATATTAATCTTTTTTTTTTCTTTAATGCATAAATCCATTTTCCAAAGTGCTTGCCCTAGGGTTGCAGGTTTTTATTTTACTTTATTTTATTTTTATTATCCATTTTGTATTAAAAAATGTTATTAAATTTTTTCCATCCATCCATTTTATTATTAATTTTATTTTATTATTTTATTTTTTTTAATTCATCCATATTCTTTCTTATCTATCCATATTTTATTTTTTTATTAATGCATCCATTTTTTATTTTACTTTACTATTTCTTATATTAATAATTAGTAATAATTTATTTCTTATTACTACAGTCTTATTGTGAATAATCCATCAGAACACTATTTATTTGAATAATTTTATTTTATATTTTATTTATTTTTTTATTTATTTTTATACATCCATCCATTTTCCAAACTGTTTGCCCTTGGTAGGGTTGCAGGGATTTTATTTTATTTTATTTTATTTTTTATTTTATTTTATTTTATTTTATTTTATTTTATTTTATTTTATTTTATTTTATTTTATTTTATTTTATTTTATTTTATTTTATTTTATTTTATTTTATTTTATTTTATTTTATTTTATTTTATTTTATTTTATTTTACTTTGTTTTGTTTTGTTTTGTTTTGTTTTATTTTTATTATGCAGGCCTATTTCAAATGTATTATTCAGGATTAAAAATGCTCGCGTAATCATCCATTTAAATGTGCACTAATAAGTTTCCTTGAAAGTTCTCACACATTAAATCAAGTCCCATTCTACATATATTCTTGTTGAATATCCCGTTTCACTAGAAAATACAATTACGGAAGTAAAATCATTTGCAAATAATGTTTGATGTTGACCGTTTTTATTAGAATCGACCCTTTCTGTAAGTTTATCCTGTTGCACTCATTCTGTATTCATGACACATAATCAATAACAACTCTCTTTCATGAGTTTGGACAGACTGCTTTCATAGCAACTGAAAATCATGATCGCAAACCGCCTTTTGAAGCGGATGCAGTTCGCTGATGTTTACCTGAGAAAAGCCCAATCACAAGCCCTTCACTTCCCGCTCTTCTGTGCTTCTGTGCTTCTCCTCTCTCTCCTCCACCTCTTCTTGTGCTCCAGCTGTTCTGCGGTGCTCGTCATTATTTATTCATGAGACTTTCTCTCCATATTCATGTTCTGTGTCCAAGGTTATCTGTGAAGTGTGAGGAGGGAATTCAGCTGAAAACAGTCTTCAAGAGCTCAGGTCTGAACATATGAACACACGCCATTACGTTACTGATGGATCCATGTGTGTTTCTGCTAAACATATGCTGTTTTAACCTTACAATCTACTGCAGACTGCATTCAAAACACATTTTATTTCCATAATCTGCTGTGTAAAAGACGGGCCTTTTAATTAGAACTGTGTTCATGAGAAATGGATTGGATGCTGAAAGTGTCTCTATAGTTACATTAGTGGATGGCGGAGCAAATTATTACATTATTTTGATGAAAGATTATGTTTTTGTTTTTATTTGATTTCAGGTTGATTTTTGCCGTTTTTAAAACATTGTACTTATAAAGAAATGAATAGTCATAGTTTCCTGTGTTATTTTAGTATTATTTATATTCTGTTAGTATTTATTGACATTTCTAATCATCTTTTATTTTTATATTTGCAGTTTTCATTTTTTATTTATATGCTTGTGTAGTATTTATTGCTATTTCTACTCTTTTATTTTTATATTTGTAATTTACATTTTTTATTTATATACTATTTTGTGATATTTTTAATCCTCTTTTATTTTTATATTTGCAATTTTCTTTCTTTCTTTTTTTTGGAAGTAATTTATTTATATGCTTTTGTCATTTTTATTAGTTTTTTATATATATTTCCATATAGCTTTAATTTAATTTTAGTGCAATTTTAGCTCTAGTAAATTTAATACTTCAATTTAAACTTATTTAAGTTAGTTTTCAAGGCAACATTTCAAATTTTCATTTCAGTTTTTCATCTAACATTTATATTTTGTTGTTTGAACTTTTTGTTAATTAACAAAAGTAATTTTTAATGGTTTTACTTAATAATAACATAAAAATAAAAATTAATTTCTCAGAAATCAGTAGCAATAAATGCAATGCAGTTTTCCTGTGCATTGTGTTAAATTAGTTGTTTTATTTAATTTGTAATTTTTTTAACCCATCCATTTATTTTTTAAACCGCTGTATGTTATTGCATTACATGTTTCATTTCTATCAGACAGGGATCAATTCTGGTCCATGTTAATTCACTTTGTCTGAATCACACCAGCTGTTTTTATATTTGCATTGGCAGGAGATTGAGATGACAAGTTTATTTCTGGGATCTTCTCTACACTTTTAGCAGCATTTCATTTGTGCATCCTTCATAAAACAGATACTGTGTTGACTTTTCAAAGACCAGATGAAACCAGATCAGACCAGCACGAGCATCAGGAATTCCTGTGAATGATTCACACTAGACACAAACATTCGTCCACCTACAGACAAAAAGGTTGTTTTTCATGAAGAACATTGAGATTTTATTCTTAAAGATCAAGAAGTTATTGAAGTAGTTCACTTAAAAATTTGCTGTAAAGGTCCTCACTCGCAGGTCATCTGAGATGTAGATGAGTTTGTTTCTTCATCAGATTTGGAGAAATGTAGCATTGCATCACTTGCTCACCAATAGAAGTGAATGGGTGCCGTCAGAATGAGAGTCCAAACAGCTGATAAAAACATCACAATAATCCACTCCAGTCCATCAGTAACATCTTGTAAAATCAAAAACTGTGTGTGTTTGTAAGAAATAAATGTGTTATTATGGTGCTTTTAACTTTAACCCCTTGCTTCCAGCTAATACATGAGTTTTCTATCCATAATATTGCTTACTCCAGTGAAAAAATGGTCTCATCTGAATTAGGAGAGAAATATGCACAGACCAAGCACCGTTTACAAGCCAAAACATGCAGCTTTTGGCTTCTCAAGAGGTTAACTGATGGATTGGTGTCATGTGGATTACTTATGGATTATTGTGATGATTTTTTTTTATCAGACAGCACCTATTCACACAATACACTCCAAAAATATTTAGCCTTAAATGTATGTTTTAAACACACATAAATCATATACATTTTAGTGTTCCACAGCAAGCCACATTTTAACCATACTTTTTACCTGAAAAAATAGATTTTTTTTCACAATGAACAGATTAATGCAGATTCTAAGCATGAATAAATCCATTTTGAAAGTATGATTATTTAAATAAAATCAAATAGGTGCAATAAGATTCAAAAATTTGACTGTGCATCATGTTATTTAGTTTGCCTATGGTGAAACTGTATTCCAAATGAATGGACATTTATATGCAATTGAAATGCATAAAAAAAAATCCTAAATTTAGACTTCTATTAAAATTTACAAAATTTGTAAAGCACACTTTTTGAAAGGTTGCATGCCTTATCGGTTGCATAAATGTGCTGATCAGCTACCTGTTGTATTATAGTATTATTTTCTTTTAAGGCCTGTTCACACCAAGGACGATAACTATAAAGATAACGATAAAGATATTTCTAAAAATCGTTCTCTATCTATCCACACCACAGCTGTAACGATAAAGGCACAGAGAAACGATATCTTTGGAATCACTTTCAGAACATTTTTTTTTTCCTGCTGATGAACGATGAAAACATTGACGTGCAATCAAAATCAATCCTGCTATAACAAGCTTGAGAATTTAAAGCGGCAGACGAGCGTGTGCTGAGAATAAACAGACGATATCGCTCGCTGTTGCGGACGCTGATATTGTTATCTTTATAGTTATCGTCCATGGTGTGAACGGGCCTTTAGTCTGATGAATATTCATTTTACAATGTGAATAGAGCTTTTTTTGAGTGATTTGTTGTGCATTGGGTGTGAAATGATTGTCTTAGTTGGTTTAACCTGATTTAACTATAGTCTCCCAAGTTTCTGCCTGGTCTCCAAGCCTGATAAGTCCCTAAAAACCCTGAATCAATTAATCTGGATAAGTGGATTTCAGCATAGTGGCTGGAAGAGACCGGTTTAAAGAGAGAGTTCACCAAAAAATTCCAAACCTGTATGAGTTCCGTTCTTCTGTTGAACACAGAAGACGATATTTTGAAGAACCAAACAGTTGATGGAAGCCATTGACTTCCATGGTATTTTTTCCAATATTATAGAAGTCAATGGCTACCGTAAACTGTTTGGTTACCAACATTCTTCAAAATATCTTCTTTTGTGTTCAACAGAAGAAAGAAACCAATACAGGTTTGGAACAACTTGGGTGAGTAAAGGGGGACAGTTTTCATTTTTGGGTGAACTGTCTCTTTAAGTTGGGGTTTTCAGCTCACCCGGATTGTGTGTGTGCATTTGAGTTTATCTGTCTCTCATCTACCTCATTCTCTGGCCCACTTCTCCTCTCGTTTCCTCTCTTTCACCCTGATGATGTTTATTCCAGCATTAAACAGTCCCGGCCTACACACTCCGCTCAGCGTTACAGCATCTGCTAAGCATCCGAAATGCAACTGTGTGTGTGTGTGTGTGTGTGTGTGTGTGTGTGTGTGTTTGCCGGGTGTCATTACACGCTATAATTACACCAGCATCTGTTCACTCACTGCCAGCTGTGGGCTCTTGGGAAGAAGTGAGCGTGTGTTTGTAGTCGCCCTCAGCACTCAGATCCCAGGCCAGTTTGACATTTCACTCGTTATTCTGAGTGTCTCGCTCCAGGTGATTCCAGATCACTCGACCTCTGGATCCTTAACAGCGGTTAAATGGTTATGCTAATGTGTTTGGGTTTTGATTAAGCGTCCTGAGATCACGTCTAGCAGCAGGTTTCCATCTGCACATTAACCTGAGTCTGATTCTCCAATCACAGTCATCGGCTCGTCACAGATAGAGGCTTTTGCCGCTCGAGATGTCTGGTTTTATTTACTCGCGCTTGTGTGAGTGATACACGCAACACTTGAACAAAGATAACATTCAGCTCCAGAGATTCCAGATCCTCGTTTTCCACAAACACATCCAGGCAGTTTCCCTGCGTTTCACACACTGTTGTGTAAGTGCTGGAAAACCTGAGCGTCTGAGACCCCTCGCTTACTCGTTTATTCTGAATGGCATGATGCTTCATTCTAACATTTGATCTATCTATCTATCAATCTATCTATCTATCCATCCATCTATCTGTCTATCTGTCTATCTGTCTGTCTATCTATCTATTTACCTGTCCGTCCGTCTGTCTATCTATCTGTCTATCTGTCTGTCCATATATCTATCTATCTATCTATCTATCCTTCTGTCTATCTGTCTGTCTGTCTGTCTGTCTGTCTGTCTATCTATCTATCTATCTATCTATCTATCTATCTATCTATCTATCTATCTATCATCTGAATATTTCTTTTTTTCGTTCTATCATCTGACTATTTCTTTAAATCTATCTATCTCTGTCTATCTATCTATCTATCTATATATCTATCTATCTATCTATTTACCTGTCTGTCCGTCCGTCTGTGTAGCGGCATCCAGTATCCGCTAAGAGGCTGAGTAGTGGAATGAATCCATGACGTGTTTCGATGCAAAAAACAGAAGGTTTTATTTACAACGGGGAAAGTAACAACAAAGATAAATGATGAAGGTAAAGTATAAAACGGAAAATAAACAAAAATTAAATTAGACAAACGAAACAAAACGGTCAACAGAAAGTGAGTGCTCCAGCTACTCACCCCCTTCCTCCCTCCACACCGGAAAACTAACAGGTACATATGCACCTAAACCCAAGTGACGTAGCAAAACAGGAAATGACCATTTCAAAATAAGAGACAAACCTTTCTCGCACCTACAGTCTGTCTATCTGTCTGTCTGTCTATCTGTCTATCATAAGCACTGATTCATTAAGGAACAAAACTGTTTTATGAGTGAGTCATCATTCATCTGATTCGTTCAGAAAAAAAACACAAGTAGGTCATTCTGCTATTGCTTCATTTGGAACTCTTTTCATGTGCAGAGAAAAATAGACAAAACAACAGGCAATACTGTGTCTAAAATGCACATGCATCATATTTTCAGTTGTGCTGAACACAGGTCAGTTTATATGACGTTTGTTTCTGTCATTGTAGTGAAGGTGATCGCTGAACCATTAGCGCTTTAGAGTGTTGGTTCAGATTCACGGCAGCTCATTCGTGTTCCGCATCAGTTCCAATGATTGTGAGGAGCAGAATTGATCAGATATTGAGTAGCTGAGCAGTAGACAACAGCTCCACCTCTGCTCATCTCTGCTATTCAACACACACCATTGGGTCACGCGCTTCAGCCTGGGCAGAGAGGTGAAATTATGCCTCGCAAACTGCTGAATGCACTGTTTTTTAAACAGGTGTCTCAGACAACAGAAAAGCCTGTACCAAGCACAAAATGGAATTCTACAAAGAGGAAATAGTTTATTCATGAGGTCACGCCAGGGCACTGACAAAATTTTGACTTTATTTTTCTCTGTGCGGCCAAACTCTGGAATCGCTGACCGCATTTACTGTTCCCCTCAGGCTGTTGTTTGGCGTTGTGATGTGAAGTGTGTACATGATGTGTATATATTTCTGTCTGCTCCAGTGTGCTGATGTATAGTCCTCTCTTTTTTTATTACTTTCTGATTGAAGAGACTCTTTTCTCTGCTTCTGTTTTTGTAAGGAGAAAAACAGGGAATGGGAGAGCTGCAATATCCCTGTCAAACCAGCGTTGACCACTTGCAATGCTTAAAATCCATAGCAACACCCTAGCAACCACTTGGAACACTCTAGCAACCAATCACAACATCTTAGCTTTGTGTTACACCACATAGCAACTCCCTAGCAACCAGCAGAACACCTAAACAACCACTTTTCCATGTCCTAAAACCAGTCACATCACCTTGGCAACTGCATAGCAATCACCCAAAACAACGTAGGTTCTGCATAGCAACACCCTGGCAACCACCTAAACACTTGAACAACCACATAGCAACTCCCTAGCAACCATCTATGTAACCACATAGTAACACCCTAGCAACTGCCTGAATACCTAAGCAACCACATAGCAACTCTTAGCAACCACCCGAGTAACCAAATCACATATCAACAACCTAGCAACCATCTAGACACCTAAACAACCACATATCAACTCCCTAGAAACCCCCTGAGTAACCACATATCAACACCTTAGCAACCACCCGAATACCTAAACAACCACATATCGACACCATAGCAACCACCTGAACACCTAAACAACCACATAGCAACTCTGTAGCAACCACCTGAAAATCCAAGCAACCACATAGCAACAATCCCGTAGCAACTCCCTAGCAACCACCTGAGTAACCACATATCAACACCCTAGCAACCACCTCAGAGAAGTTCACACTATACCGATAACAGCACGTTATCATTGGAATCACTTTAAGATTTATTTTTTCCCAGCTAATGAATGATAGAAACACTGACAGTCAATCAGAATCCACTAGAGTTTAAAGAGCTTGAGGATTTAAAGTGGCAGATAACAAAACTGCAGAGCATGTGTATAACAGACAGAATGTTATACGTTAAAGTTAGATTGTTTCTTGTTTTCAGCTTGTTTGTAGTGTTTATTTGCAGATGCTGTGAGCCTGTGAGCTTCTGGAGGCTGTTTTTCATCAGGAAATGGGGCAGCATCGCTCCCGCTGGCCTTTAATTCCTCTCATCCTATTTCTGTCTGTCTGAAGAGCCTGAGCTGCTCACCTCATAAAAATTAAACAATTTCAAACAGGGCCAGCTACGGCCCTGTTTGCGGGGTCCTAGCGCAGGTTGTACCAGTGGGCCCTGTTTGAAATTGTTTCATTTGTATGTTCGTTCTATTTATTTATTTGTGCTATTTACACGATGTTTAAGTTTTTTCAAGTTTGTTGGTGTCCAGGTACAGAAATCGAATAATCAAATGTAAAATAGCACTGCATAGTCTTCACTGTAAAAATGAAATATACAGTCAAACCAAAAATTATACAGACACCTTCAACATTTCTCACATTATCACAGTTTATTTGCTATAGTTTAGAAAATGGTAATAAAATATGACAAGAACTCAGTTAAACTGTGTCAGAACAAATTCATCTTGATAATGTCAGATAACTTTGATAGAAAGGTATGTAATGGATTACAATCAACCAAAAATTCAGACAACTGTTAGTATGACAATATTAGCATTGTTAATAATATTAAAATAACGAATCCAGTCGGAGTTATATTAAAAATTGTCTTTGATCTTTCAAGCTGTTTAATGGCACTCAGCAGGTGTTGCATTGCTTCAGTCCAAAAGAAGTTAAATAAATGCGCCCATCCATAAAAAAAAAATGTCTCACACGGCTCCGGGGGGGTGAACAAAGGCCTTCTGTAGCGAATCGATGCGTTTTTGTAAGAAAAATATCCATA
>NW_015544138.1:1229713-1242829 GCF_001515605.1 Sinocyclocheilus anshuiensis | reverse complement strand
ATATGGATATTTTTCTTACAAAAACGCATCGATTTGCTACAGAAGGCCTTTGTTCACCCCCCGGAGCCGTGTGAGATGCTTTTTTTTATGGATGGGTGATTTTTATTTAAGTTCTTTTGGAATGAAGCAATGCAACACCCGCTGAGTGGTATTAAACAGCTTGAAAGATCAAAGACCTAGGATGCATCGGGGGTGAGTAAAACACAGCCTAATTTTCATTTTTGGGTGAACTAACCCTTTAAGGACACGACAACATCTAGTAGCTAAGTTAGGCTAGGCACAGTCACTTTAAGAGACAATGCAGCCATTATAATGATACACATCCGATTTCTTTCTCCACTGTTTACTTTCACTTAAGACATAACCGACAGTTTTTTCGAGGATACTCGCCAAGACGGCTATTTTGACATAATTTTGTATGTATTTGTCGGTACAAGAGCAAGAAGAGGCAAATTCGGTGTTCAAGCACTTTGAGACGCGTCTCTCAGCGTGCGCCCTGTGCGCACAGAACACCGCGAGCGGGTGCTGAATCTTTTCCTGTTTGCATGTTTAAACTGCAATTTGTATTGGATCGTTCAGGTGCAGGAGGACGTGAAGGAGAGCTCGGTTCGGTGTTGCTGTCCGTGAGACGCGGCTCTCTGTGTGCGCACCGAACATGGCGCGTGAGTACTCAGTTGAGTTTTTCCGCGTCTTGTGTTTGAGTGCTTTAAACTCTTTTGAATGTTTAAATTGGCAAGGCTTAAAAACACGTGCAAATGATAAGCTTTCGTGACGATGCACAGCAGTGGCCCGTCAACTGTCCTGAGCTCTTTTTAGGCTGGCCTCAGCCAGATGGTTGAGATTGCCGGGGGGGCCCCCATCAGCCGTGGCCCGTGGGCCCCTATAATCGTCACCACCTTTCACCCCACTAGCGATGCCCCTGGTTTCCGTTTCAGACCCGTGACGCATGTAAAGCGCCCATAATGCACGTTTATCACGACTGCCTCGCGGTTCATGAATACGCGGCTGTGAATACGTTGCATCGCATTATGGGATGAATTCTCATTAAGACTTTCAAAAGGTCATTGCAAGCCCTCAATCAGTGTAATTGAAGAATCCCTGGCGTTCTCCACCTAAGAAAGCGTCCCTGTGGCCTCTGAGAGCCACTCAAGAACAGCCGCTCAGAGTTTCACTGTGGAAATCTCTCAGGAATTGGCTTGACTGCTTTGACCTGCGGTTACTTCTCTTGTTAAAGTCCATTACAAAGGCAGCGAAGACGTGTTTTCCACCCGCCCACCTGCTCTGTTCATCTGCTCCTGTGACTTGAGTGGAAAATACGTTCTCCGTGACAATCAAAACAACGTGACAAATATCCACAAGCCTGTGAAATGTATTAGCAGCAAATGTTTCCAGAGCAAAGCACAAACTGTGGTAGGCGATTCTCTCTTTCTCTGTCTATTAACGGCACAATTCACCCAAAAGTGAAAGGTCATTATTTTTTATTAACTTTTTCTTAAAGGGACAGTGCACACAAAAATAAAAATTCTGTCGTTTACTCACCCTCAAGTTGTTCCAGACCTGTTTGAGTTCCTTTCTTCTATTGAAAAAAATGTTGGGAAACAAACAGTTGCCGCAGAGCTGGGTAGTAACTGATTACATGTAATATGGATCATGCAATCAGATTCCAAAAATGAAGTAAATTACATTTTAAAATACTCATAATCAGACTACATTTACTTTTTTATTGATTACATGATTGCATATTATTCACACAATAACAATAAAATACTCATAATTTTCATTTTTTATATTTTCCTTTCTACAATAGCTTATACCGCATACATTCAGAAAGTCTTCCAGTTTTGTGGACATTCACACAAAGAATGCACAATTTTAAAATTCACGTTATTTTTTATTAACATGTAATGCAGAAATTACCAAACGTTTTTGTCATCTGAACATCTTTCACCTAATATATTTGCTTGAAGTACCCTGAGATTTTAAAATAAATATTTTAATAATTATCACATTTGCATGCTCACGGTTCTCTGTTGGTTAATGGTCACAAATAAAATAAAACATAATAACAAACAATTTGTATTTTATTTTGATTTATGTTATTCTGAAATTATTTATTTTAATTTTCCATTTTTATGATTTAAATAATTATTAGCTTTTAATTAAACTCATGAAGCCCCTGCACTTCATTAACAAACCCCAGTTTGGGAAACCTTGTAACGTAATGTTTTAATAATTACAACTAATGAAATATATTTTCTTACTCTTTGTATTTTTATATCAATATGGTATAAGGTTATCCTATTTAAATCAATGTGATAAATGACTTACATAAAAAAGTAATCCAAAAGTAGTCTGATTACATTACCTAAAATGTCTAATGTAATGGATTATGTTACTAACTACATATTTTTGTCATGTAATTTGGAATCAGTAACGGACTACAACTTCTAAGTAATCTACCCAACTCTGAGTTGCTGGTACCCATTGACTTCCATAGTACTTTTTTTCATACAATAGAAGTCAATGGCTACCGACAGCTATTTGTTACCGAACATTCTACAGAAGAAAGTAAGTCATACTGGTTAGGATATTCAGAATTATATTTTAGTATAATTGAACTATTTATTTGATTTTTTTTCTTTTCTCACTCTCTGTTTTTCCAGGATTGCGGGTGCAGCTGGATGTGAAATGACGTCGGCGATCCAACGGAAACATCAGCCTGGAATGAGACGACCTGCGGTCACCGATCACCAATCCTGACGTCTGCACTAGTGCTGAAGCTGTTTTTCCAGTCGACTACATTGTGCTGTGTGTATTAATCAAAACAACCTCACTATTGCTCATCCTATAGTGTTTGTGTTCCAGACATGATTCTTCAGAAAGTCTTGTTGAGGAGAGTGTGCTTGATAATTTACTAAGTAATTAGATGCACCATTTTCACCTGCTGAACCATAAAACAGGCTACAAAAATCACACAGTCTAGCAACCACCCAGAACACCCTAGCAACTGTAAAGCAACCATCTATCAACCACAAAAGTGTGCTAAAAACCACTCGGAAACCACAGGCATTTTTAAGAGAAGTTAGTACTTGCAGCTTTGAAGATGTACTTGCAAAGCTTGTGTTTTAAATTACTTATGTTTCCTGTAAAATAACCTTTTAAGATGTTCCTCAGAGGATTTTTCAAATGATGCATTGCCTCAAAATGCTTCCTTCTCTGCAAAAATATTTACAGAGAAATGTTTTTCCAGCGCTGAAAAGACACTTCTTCCTTCACAGTATGATCCTGGCGGTCAGAGAGACGAGCAGCTATAACGGATTACATGTAATCTGGATTACATAATCAGATTCAAAAATACTTGTAATTAGATTACACTACTTGTATTGGATTATAAGTACTTGTAATTAGATTACATTACATTTGAAAATACTTATCAAACTACAGTTACCTTTTATTGATTACATGATTACATATTATTCACACAATGACAATAAATTATTCATAATCTGTTGATTGCCCCTAATTCTCCTTTTAAACTTTTCTTTATGAAATAGTCTACCGCTTATATACATTTACATTTTTATGATTTCATTATTAGCTTTTGATTAAATTCACAAACCCCCCAGCAGTTCCTTCAGGAACACCAGTATGGAAAACCTTGACGTAATGTAATTTTAATGCACTTCATGTTGTTTAAAACAATAAATGGAATATGTTTTCTGTCTCTTTCTATTTTTGTATCATTGTGCTATTTAAATCAATGTGATTAGTGAGTTAGGTCAAAAGTAATCTAAAAGTGATCAAAAAGTAGTCTGATTATATTTCCTAAAATGTGTAATGTAATGGATTACGTTACTAACTACATTTTTTTGTCATGTAATTTGGAATCTTCTTCTTCTTTTGGTTTCAATGGCAGTTCCCTGCTTCCCTGTTTTAATGGAAACTGTAATGGTGCCTGTTGGTCTCTACTGGTAATTGGTGGCCTTCTATTGGTGGCTTGTTAAAACCACTAAATCCTAATGGAAATTAATATGTCCCAAAACACACAACAGAAAACCATTTTTTAATGGTTAAAAGTTGATGGTTTGTAATGGTGTTTGTAGTGGAAACCATTAGAATTTCTGTGACGGTCTCTATTGTTTTTTCAGCAGGGTTGGCAAACCAGTTTTACAGCCAACTACTGGACTGGAGTGTGGACAGAAGCTTGACAGGAAAAAAACACTAAATTCTCTGTCATTTGGATTCAGTTACAGACTACAATTTGTAAGTAATCTATCCGGCACTGGAGATGAACCGCGGCCTCCTTCAGTCCAACACATTCTCACTCCCAACTCGTCACATATTGACGCTTGGTTGGGACCCTTTGGCGTCAATTTTTTCGATGTGCAAGGTCCTCCAATGCTTTAAATAAGAAACCCTTGGCGTCAATATGCCGACGTGAAAGGCACTGGGAATTTTATCATCGTGATTAAATTATATATTGGGTAATAATATTGCCTTATGTTTTACTCTCTTCTTCGCATAAAGATATCGTATGGCTTCAGAAGACTTGGAATGCAACACGACTTGTTTGTAATGCTTTTATACTGCTTTTTATGGTCAGTTTTTGCAATAAATACCTGAGACTTTTGTTTGCCTATTACGTGTTTATATTGTTCAGAAGTGGGTAGGTTTAGCGTAGGGGTGGGGTTAGGTGCCAGAAATAGCAATATTTCTATTTTTACAAATGCATGCAAACCATTAAATTAAGACAAACAACTGAAAACAATGGAGGACCCTGAACTTCGAAAAATGGCGCTAAAGGGTACATTGAGTGTCAAAAAGCGATGACAAGGGGTCCTGACCAAGCGTCAATATGTGACGAGAACAACATGGGTTCACCTCAACAATGTGCGGTCAAAATATCAGCCGAGCGCCATGACAGGAAATGTCTCATACTCTGGGATTAGACTGAGGTAAGAAAAAAACCCAAAGACATTTTGACCTCCCGCTGAGAACATTAAAGATGTGGAAATTCAGTGTTAGTGTATGAGAGCTAGAGAGACAGCGAGAGCGATAAAAGAGAAGCAGGGACTAGGGGATTTGACGCTGGCTATCTCAAATTCTGTTTTGGTTTGAACTCTGCTAAAGGCTTTTTTTTATATTCCTATTGTGAAAAAGCAGCGCGAAAGCATTTCTGTTTGATGTGCTAATATCAACAGCTTCAAAGGGAAAGTCTCTCCATGTCTCTCTTATCTCGCTGCTCTTCGCGAAGGGACGCCAGACTTTGGTTATACCTCTGTCACGTTGGTTTGTCAAGGCCGCGATGCGCAGGAGTCGTTCTCAAGTGAAACAAGACAGCATTGTCTTCAACAGAGAGCAAGTCAGGTGAAATACTGAGCATACTGGAACAGGGCAGAAATACTGAGAACTACATAAAAAACAAACATACTTCACACCAGTGCACATGAGCTCATATCAAGCTTGTTTGTTCTTGAATCACTTCTAGGGTTTAGAGAGTTAAATTGAAAATAGCTTTTTTGAAAGAAATTAATACTTTTATTCAGCAAGGAAGCATTAAATTGATCTAAAGTGGCAGTAAAGGCATTTATAATATTAAAAAGATTGCTATTTCAAGTAAATGCTGTTCTTTTGAAACTGTCTATTCCTTAAAGAATCCAGAAAAATAAAATCATGGTTTCACGGTTTCCACAAAAATATTGTGCAGCACAACTGTCTTCAACATTGATGATAATCAGAAATGTTTCTTGAGCAGCAAATCAGCATATTAGAATGATTTCTGAAGATCATGTGACACTGAAGACTGGAGGAATGATGCTGAAAATTCAGCTTTGATCACAGGAATAAATTAGATTTTAACATGTATTCAAATAGAAAAGAGTTATTTTAAATTGTAGTAATATTTCACAATTTTACTGTTTTTACTGTGTTTTTGATCAAATAAATGCAGCCTTGGTAAGCAGAAGAGATAAAAACAGAATCTTGTGTTTGTGTGTGTGTGTGTGTGTGTGTGTATATACAGTATATGTAATGTGTGTGTGTCTGTCTGTCTGTGTGTGTGAGTTTTACCAAAATGCCACAGATGGTCCATCTCACTGACAGACTTTATTGTGTGTGTGTGTGTGTGTGTGTGTGTGTGTGTGTGTGTGTTAGGCTCATCTCTCTACACGCATTTAATGACTCAAACTGTGTCCAAACCCAAAGACAGCTGCACTGCTGCCCAGTTAGTCAACGACTTGTACCTCCAAACAAAGCTCTCAGACTGCCATCCAACACACCATAATGTCACGTCTAATGATGCTGAACAAATTCAGCTGAGCTTTAGACAAAACCAAGCAAATATTTAGCCACCATAATGCTTATTTCTCAGCAGAAATTAAATGAAAAAAAAATAATATTTTTTATGGAATATTTAAGTAAGTTTTTAGAATATTATGTCTATTTTGATGGCTGTTGCATTAGGTAAGCATTATAATTATGCTGCCTTCTAGCATCATGCACACACACACACACACACACACACAAAAACACAATTACTGAAATAATCTATTTCATGTTTTTTTTTGTGTCTGCTGTGTATCTTCATGCTGATTATAGTATTGCATTGCTACCACAAATCATATTTGATTACATTAATGCTCTTAAACCATGGTTTCTTTCTACTTTAACCAATGTCAGTGTGTTTTAAAATCATAGACTGATGTGGATCTCCAGGTGTGCTGATTTTACACCTGGTCCTCCCTGCTGACTGTGTGTGTGTGTGTGTGTGTGTGTGTGTGTGTGTGTGTGTGTGTGTGTGTGTGTGTGTGTGTGTGTGTGCAGACGCTGTGTTTTGCAGTCCGAGTTTCCCTTACGCTGCTTTCTGTCAGGGTGACAACTCGACTCCGTCTGTCAGCACTTCCACCGGATCGGCCCTGTGACGCTCGAGTGATGAGAAAAAATGCTCTCCACACCACGACTCCTGCAGAACTCCGGAATCAATCTTTCTTCATTACAGGCTTCCTTCAAGCAGACCAGAGGAAAACCTGAACTACTTCTAGATCAGGTTTTCATCATTTCATTGGATATATAATGGTTTAGTTCTCAGAAAAAGAGCTCCTCATTCAGAAAGAATCATCATCTCATTGACTGCTTTCAGCTCTGTCTTATTTTCATCAGTGACCTTTTCAGCAGTTCTGAAAGAGTAATTAAAATATATATTTTTCCCAGACATTTCAGAAATTTCTTCAATAAAGAGTTGAATCAAACCAACAATATCTGAGATGAAGCCAGCAAAATTAAACAAATACATACAAAAAATTACTTGAAATAAAATTAACTTTAACATATATAAAATGAAATAAAATATTTAGAAATTTAATTTTCTTTCGGCTAGTTACCAAGGCAACACAGACATGTTTTTAAAAATAAATAAATAAAAATAACATATAAAATTATTAAGAATGATTAAAATCAAAATGACAAAAATACAACTAAATTGCTAAAACGGTCTAAAATAAAAATAAAAATGAAAACATCAAAATATAAAAATAAACAAAAAATTAAAATATTAATAAAAACTATAGTAGTATAGTAGGAAAATAAAAATGTAATTAAATTTGGAATTAAAAAATGCAAAACTACCATATTGTATGCTTTTTTTCATTGGTTTTCTAACCTTTCTACAATATTTTTTTAAAAATTCAAAAATAAAAATTACAATTAAAAAAATATATAAAGACTATTATATAATTATGTAGAATATTATCTGGAAATATTTACTTTCTATCAGGGATGCACCGATACCGATACTGGTATCGGTATCGGGCCCGATACTGGTCTCCTGTACTCGTACTCGTACTCGTACTCGTTAAAATACCCCGATACCAAACGCCGATACCACACAGCATGTGATAAGCGCCATATTCAAACAAAGAAACACCCACAACAGAACAACAGACAGCAGAAAGGAGTTAAGGATGTCTACTACGAAGTATATGTATGCAATGAATATAATGTTAAACATTCAGTATCGACGCCTGTATAGCTGATGTGCGCGAGCTGATAAACAAAGCACGCTGAGTGGATTGAGCGAGCGGCGGTGCAGATGCGCGAGCTTGTCGAGTTAATATACCTTTCTCACAGAAATCACTGGAAAGTTTGTAGTTCGGTCGGATACGTCAAAAACAAGTAAGTAAAACAATGCATTTAACGGTAGGGAGACAGAGAGAGTTACTTAACGGTAGGGAGAGAGAGAGAGAGAGAGCGAGAGAGAGAGAGAGAGCTTCTGTTGTGTGATCTTTGATGTTCACTCACTTAGCACACTTAGCACATGCATCATTTGGATTAAAACTAAATCGTAAAAATAATACCACTTATAGGGGCATTCACTATAAACATCATTTATTTTCAACCTTAGGCATACACGACTTTCTGGCGAAAGTGAATCTAGCAGCTTGTGTGAAATGCGTTAGGCTGTATTACTGTCCTTTCATTCTGTATCAGTGCAAACACGTGCAGGCCTCGGGCGAGTACTGGAAAAAGTGGTATCGGTGCATCCCTACTTTCTATTAAGCTAACATTGTTTTTCTTAATAAAAACATTTCAGACCAGTAAATTTGAAATTAAATGGAATGTCAAATTTAAACAACTTTATCTTATTTTTGAATTATTACTATTAATATTTGTGCATATGTGTGTGTGTGTGGTTACATTTTTGTGATGAATGTTACGTTTCTAGCTAGGCATTTATATAGCAAAACACAAACTATTGTGACTGTTAGTATTACTGTCCTGCACCAGATATTAATAAGTCATGTTGTGTTGTGGTGTTGCATCGCATTTTCTCAAAAATGAAGTTTGAAATGACACTGACTTTTGACTTTTGCAGAAGAATACATCATCATTTCATAACCTTGGGTCTCATGGTGGGTCTGTCTTGAAAAATGATCGCTTAAAATCAATTTCTCTCTCCATGGAGCTTTTGAATGGCATTTTTTACCTCCGGAGCCCTACTGTTGCACTGTATTAAGGTCAGGTGAATAAATCAGAGTTTCTTCTCATCTCAGAGTTAAAAAGGCCACATGGCCCCTATTTCACAAGCCTTCATACGTAGGGCTAAAGAAGAAGCCCTCGACCTCATCATTTACATGTGTTTCCCCGCAGGCCTCTGTAGACATTTATTGCAGGGATTAAGCAAACTATGATGAATGTTCAGAGACTCGACCGGGTTACGCTCAGTGTTACTTAACACCATGCTCACATGCACGTATGAGCGTGTTGTAATAACAGGACTGAAGGTTAGTTATTTTATTCTGAAGTATTGTGCACATTGTACATACTGTTTACAATGCAATCGTCAAGAAGAACCACAAACAATTACAAATAAAGTGGAATCTTTTTTGCACCACCCCTTGAAGCCAAATGAAAATTTGCTGAAAATGTCCTCACCCTTAAGATGTAAATGAGTTTGTTTCGTCATGGGAACAGATTTGGAGAAATGTAGCATTCCATCACTTGCTCACCAATGGATGTGAATGGGTGCCGTCAGAATGAGAGTCCAAACAGCTGATAAAAACATCACAATAATCCACACCACTCCAGTCCATTAGTTAATGTCTTGTGAAGTGAAGTGCTGCGTGTTTGTAAGAAACAAATCCATCAAGATGTTTTTAACTTTAAACAATGTTTCTAGCTAAAATACGACTCCATAATCCATAATAATGCTTCTTCCAGTGAAGAAGTAAAAATGTACTCCAGTAATCTTTATTTATAACTTCGAAAAATCATTTTTACAGTGTTCTTAATGAATCATATTTTCTTGTAAAAATATCTAAACATACTTAAAACATGAAATAGCCTACTGCATAAGATATTCTCATCTTTTGCTTTTCGCATTGATTTTTGCAGTGTATACAAGCTCGATTTCAAGTTCACGTTGCATTCTCATCATTGCGAGGCGCTATTAGCGCAAACCGTGCAATCTGTTTTCTTTTTCAACTAATGTGGAGGTAAAGTGAATTTAGTTAACCTATCGATGTTTATAAGGCTACCCTAGTAATATTACCTATCTGGTTTAATAACACATACATTTTGAGGAGTTTACAAAATTTGCAAAGAGTATGTTTCTGCATCCTTAACATTTGCAATGTGTGCATTTTAATTAAAATGCACTTCTTCCAGCGGATATTTCTGAAGCACATGTGCATATGCATCAGCTAATTTGTATATTCACTATGAGGTGTTGTGCTCATGCACCTGTCTGCACCGCATAACCTGGCACAGGGGTTGAGTGCTGCCTTCATTCTGTATAATTTGTAGGTAATTTGAGGTCTGTCAAAGCATGCCTTTGATTCTCTCCCCACGTGCCAGAACCCATGGATGCGTCCTTTTGTTGCCGTTCGCCGTCCAATTAGGCCGCGAAACAATGCCACATCTGTATGGCATCGCTGCGCAAGGGAGCGACAGTTTACCATCATAATGCTTCACAGATGGCAGTGAACACAGGAAGAAATCAAGCTTGTGTTTTACCCCTTTGTCTCACCTCATTAGCTTCCCCTCCAACTTCTCGCTGCTTCCTCCCACATCTCACCGCAATTACTCATTAATTAGCATAGCAAACGGCATACTGACCATGACAATTATGGATTGATTAAAAAACGCTGTGCGAGAAAGGCAGAGGGAACGAAAGGTTGCTTTAATAAACACGTGATTGATTTGATTTCCGACGTGCCACGGGCTTGTATCGGAGTCAAAGCCACTAGAAGGCAAGCCTGCAACCATTAGCCAAAAAAGCATGACGGCTAATGCTAACGGAAAGGAGACCAGAGGCCATTTTTTTTATGGATGTCATGACCCTTCTCACAATTGCGGGTTTCTCAGCAGCGGAAGTCGTCATAGTTGGGTTAACTTGAAGAGCAGTGAATGGGAGAGTACCACAAATATATTTTTTGCATTACCATTTGCTCAAATAGCAAAAGAAAAACTCCACTATAGTGTTTTCATGACTTTCAATAAAAGGAAAAAAATTGAGAGAGATAGATATCGGTGGTCAGAAGAGAGAACGATGTGAAATTTACCGACCCTCCCAACGACGCTGCATTAGAAACACCCTCGCATTAGCCTTAACTGTTTTTTTGTCATTTGATGCAAAGGTGAATCCTCGAAAGTTTTTCATTTTTCTTTTCTTTTTTTTAAAGTATGTACATTTATAACACTATAATTTGTATTATATCACCTTTGCATCAAATTACAAAAAAACTAGTTAATGCTAACAAAGTCCCTTCCAAGGAAAGTCCGTTCACTCGGCCGCCATATTTGCAAGGCCTCTGGGCAGCTCAAACAAGACCAAGTCCTATCTAAATGAATGGGGGAATCCTGAAATCTCAAAAACTGCTTGCTGAACTCGCGTTTAAATTACATATTTCAAATTAGCAACAAAATGTGAAATGAACTGCCCCATGAATGTTGTTTCTTATGCTCAAATAGCGTTTAAAAAGCTTATTTTTCAGGCTAGACCAGCCAATGCGCATGAGTAGTTCCAACGCTCTTATGACTGTGTAATGTGCGCATGTGCATCGGCTGCTCTAGCCTCCGGTTTCTATGGGAACCGGAACTTCTAATGGCCGCTGCAGTGACTTAATGTCTTTACCAATCAACGATTGGCTCTTTCATTTAGAAGGCGGGACTATCCCGCCATATTGCGCGTTGCAGTTTCTCCCATTCATAAGCATAGGAGTGAACCATCTTTGTATTTCTATGGTCTTTGACGCTAATGCGAGGGTGTTTCTAATGCAGCGTCGTTGGGAGGGTCGGTAAATTTGACATCGTTCTCTCTTCTGACTGCCGATATCAGTCTCTCTCAATTTTTTCCTTTTATTGAAAGTCATGAAAACCCTATCGTGAAGTTTTTCTTTTGCCATTTGAGCAAATGGGAATACAAAAAATATATTTGTGGTACTCTCCTATTCACTGCTCTTCAAGTTAACCCAACTATGACGACTTCCGCTGCTGAGAAACCCGGAAATGTGAAAAAGGTCCATGGAGGAGAGGCTGCACTGCACTGAATAAACAGCTTTTTAGAGGAAACGGCTGATCATTTAATGAATCGACAGCCTATCGGCTAATCTTCAACATGTTTTACACTAAACAATACTTTTGGGTTGAACTATTTTTTTTTTTTGTCCAAAAAAATGCTGTTTTATAAGAGAAGTCACAGACTTTTTGCAACAGGTGGGATTCAGCTTAAGGCATTCTCATTCATTCCTATGGGAACCGTAAACAGCGACTGAGTGTCGCACAACTCTGACTGAAACATGGGCATCGCTAGGCCATTTTTAGGGAGGCTATAGCCCCTCTCAATATAGCCTACTCAGCCCCCTATACTACTATAGCCTACTCAGCCCCCCTAAATTTTGCGATTAGCTCCATAAACTGCACATGAATTGGTGATCGCCTCAGTCCCCTTTAAATGTAATATAAAAACGGTGGCAGAATTTTTTCGGCTCCTCCCTGTCTTTCAGCGCATTCTTTTTCAATCCGCAGACCACGGCGGCGCAGACCCTTACGAAAATTACCATGGTTTTATTATAGGAAAATTGTAGTAACCATGTTTTTTTGGCGTATTGACTACCATTTGTATAACCACAGTTTTACTACAAATACTATGGTTAAACTATGGTTGGTGTTGCAAAACCATAGTTCATTTGTGGTTACTGTGGTTTAACTATAACATGGTTTTTTGTTTTATTTGTAGTGGTTAATTTTAAACAGAGGACAAGGTGTGTTTATCGATAGATTGTTATAATATCTGCACCTGTGCAGTTCTTTGTCATACCTAGTTTACACAATATCATGGGGGAGCAATCGGTTCCCCATCTACTGTAGCCTAAGTTTTCGCTGCATTCACTCCTTATCACACCACAGCTGTTTGAAATGAAGCACATATGAACGCATACTTTATAAAAGGATCATGTTGCCATTTTCATTTGAAAATTTTACATTCAATGTAATACATATTCCAGTGCATGTGGCAAAGAGGTTTGCATACTTAAGTTAAGGAAAGAGGGTTGTACTAGAAATGCAAACAGTGACATTTTGTGTTTGTACAGTAAACAGGTGTGTGTGTGTGTGTGTGTG
>NW_015544138.1:1226923-1229301 GCF_001515605.1 Sinocyclocheilus anshuiensis | reverse complement strand
TAATACATATTCCAGTGCATGTGGCAAAGAGGTTTGCATACTTGAGCTAAGGAAAGAGGGTTGTACTAGAAATGCAAACAGTAAAATTTTGTGTGTGTACAGTAAACGTGTGTGTGTGTGTGTGTGTGTGTGTGTGAGAGAGAGAGAGAGATCATGAAGACTTGTATTTGGCTTATTCAGGTTATGTTATACCTATCTATGCAATACAGTGGAATACTACAATAAGTTTAGTATACCACCCCTATTAGTCAAACATTTTTTATTATATATATATATATAGCCTGTATATATATATACCCTCATTGAGCCCCCTAAAATGAATCACCCCTGGACTGAAATTCTACCCTTGTCCAAATACCCACACTTGTAGTCTTGGCCACTTGAGAGCACATGCTCGCAACAGAAAGTAAGTGCGCAAGACTGTCCTAAAGTCTTCAAAACACTAAAGCGCAGTGCCCTTAAAGCACACCGCTCCGGAGCACTATTCGAGGCTTAGTGTATCCCATCATGCATCATGTTCTAGAAATAAATCGTGAGACTTTTTGCCGAGATCTCGCGAGAGGTCACGGAAACCTTTCCAATGTAAGTTAAATATTAATACAATAGGCTAATTAGATATTATATAATTTGGTAGAAAAACAAAGTGTTGCACGTTTTATTGGTGCAATGATGAGTAGTGGTGATATTTATTTTGTACAACATTTGCAACCGCTTTTTATCACTTAATTAGAAGCACCAAAATTAAATTGTCATGTTATAGGGAATACTGAACAGACTTTTATAAGTTGATTTTAAAATGCAAAGTATTTAAAATAAAAATAAAGCTATGTAAACACTTGCATTTTTTCAACACTATAAGTGTGTCCCATCAAGTAATGAAAAGTTCGACGCACACTTGTGGTCTTTATCCTCACTTGGACACTTGGGGCAAATACAAGAAATACGTCATATAAGTAGTCAAGTGGTTAAGTGTGGGTATTTGGACAAAGCATCAGTGACGGCAAGGCTGTAATGTGATTGGTTATTACAGCACACGTGATCCAAGTTAGCCGTTATGCTTTCTCCAATAGTAAGACAGACCCTCTCATCTCCCTATAGTAAGACAATGTCTTTCGGAGTCGTGAATCAGACATGTGAATGAAATTAAATTATATTCCAGTTATAAACGTGCTTCTGATTACAGATAGCCTGGGATTACACAAGATTTGTATTTTAAAGAAAACCAGTTCAAAGGGAGCATAATTTGCTTTTTGGGTTAAAAGAATTTCTTAATATGAAATTTGAATGGTATGACAATTAGATTAGACTGTACAGAAATTGAAATCTACACGCTTATACACACTATACTCACATAGTCACGTAATGCTGATGTTGTTAACATTAACAATTTGAGAATAAAGTATAACAATAATAATAATTTGCACGGTTTGATGTAATATGAGCTAATCGATCTTTAGATTAAATCACCATTGTTAGCAAGATTTATGGTAATGCTTTTTTCCTCAGTTGGTCAGAATAAACATGGCAGACTTGTTACTTGTTCAGATGACAATATCTGGTGAAAATGCTTATTTGAGTAATATATTCCAAGACGTAGGCTAGAATCTGTGATTGCGAAGTACAGTGAATATCCACACCGGTGTGGTGACTGACTGCCACACATACTCCTCAAAACATTAGATTCATCGGCGCTAGAGCCGTGCCGACTCACAACCCATGCAAGCTAGATAATTCCGCAGCCAGCACAACCCACGCAATGAAGATAATTCCACACACAGCTGCAATTGCAGGTTTTCAAACAGAGATGGCGACAAAGAGGCAAAACTTACAGACTGCAGCTTTAACAAAAGTAGATTTCTCATGATCGTGACTTCATTTCCGTGATCTCAACAAAAGTTGTTTTTTTTTAGTTATCACAATAAACATTTTTCGCAATCTCGACATAACAAAAATTTTCTCATAATCAAAACATAAAGTTGTTTTTCGTGTGATCTCGACATAATAAAAGTTGTTTTTTCATTATCACAATTTAATTTTTTTTCAGAATGTCAACATAAAAGTTTTCTCGTAATCTCAGCATAATAAAAATTGTTTTCGCGTGATTATGACTTAACAAAAGTTGGTTTCTCCTTATCACAATTTAAATTTTTAGGAATCTCAACATAAACGTTTTCTCGTAATCTTAACATAACTAAAGTTGCTTTTGCTTGATTATGACTTAAAAGTTGGTTTCTCATTATCATTATTATCTCGACTGGCAGCCATATCACCCTGTAGCCCAAGACTGGTTACCCACTGAAGCTAAGCAGGGCTGAGCCTGGTCAGTACCTGGATGGGAGACCTCCTGGGAAAACTAGGTTGCTGCTGGAAGAGGTGTT
>NW_015544138.1:1213232-1226732 GCF_001515605.1 Sinocyclocheilus anshuiensis | reverse complement strand
CTGCTGATTGGCTTCATCACTCTGTCTCCTCTCCACCAATAAGCTGGTGTGTGGTGGGCATTCTGGCGCACTATGGCTGCCGTCGCATCATCCAGGTGGATGCTGCACACTGGTGGTGGATGAGGAGATACCCCCTGACAATGTAAAGCGCTTTGAGTGCCTAGAAAAGCGCTATATAAATGTAATGAATTATTATTATTATTATTAAAATTATTATTATTATTATTATCATGATTTATTTTTTCCGTAATCTCATCATAAAAGTTTTCTCATGATCTCAACATAGCAAAAGATGTTTTTGCGTGATCACAATTTAATATTTTTGTGATCTCGACATAACAATTATGTTTTCTCACGATCACGACTTAATTCTCATTGATTTTGACATAAAAGTTATTTTCTCGTTATCACGATTTAATTTCCTTGTGATCTCAACATGAAAGTACTTTTAGTTATCAAGACTTAATTTTCTTGTGATCTCAACATAAGTTGTTGGTATGTGGTATGTGACTGAAAATCTAAGAAATATAAAGAAATATTAAATTACGACATAAAATATACAATAAATAAAAAGTGCATACATAATATATGTTACAATTATCATTTTGCTTAACTCTCTATGCTGGATGGATAGATAGATAGATAGATAGATAGATAGACAGATAGATAGATAGATAGATAGATAGATAGATAGATAGATAGATTACCACAATTTTTGCTGTACATGTGTTTACCACTATGTTTACTATCACATTTTGTGTGTTTTACCAGAATCTCCATATTGAGATCGTGTAATTATGATAATTTCAACATCATCATTCACATGTCATGAGGTAATATTCCCCTCCTGTTTTGAGGGATGGAGATCCATGCGTGTAAAATGGAGGCGGCTGGTGTTCATGAAGGTTTGGATGTGTTGGCCAGGAGAAGATGAAGGAGCAGGACGATTGCCACCCTCACAGTGTGAAAATTATCCCATTAATTCACTTCCCCCGGCTGCTCTGTCCCTGAACACAACAGCACTCCATTCTTCCTCTCTCTCTCTCTTTCTCTCTCTCTCTCTCTTGTCAGAACAACATTATCATATCCTGGTTGCCTCGGCAACTGGCTTGGAATGCCTCAATTTTCCCATCACCTTGGAGCCCTGAGTAAACAGAGGAGATTATCATTCCGTGTTCTATGACAAACACAGTGTCACGTCTGCTTATCATAACGCTTGTACTCCTGCTTTCTATGTTCCTGCTGCTGGATGACAGACATCAGATATGACATCTGGCTTCACAGTTATGCAGTGTGAGGTTATCGATGAAAGAGATCTGTTGGGAGTAATAAAAACGCTGCTGCTGATATAAGCCGGACTGGTTGCTTTGGTTTAATGCTCTGTATTCTTCAGACTTAGTCAATGATTTCTGCTGTGGAACATGCCATAAGTGACTGAAAATCTAGGGAAATATAAAATTATAAAATACAAGAAATGAAAAGTGTACATACATGATGTATGTCATAGGCTCATTATTTTTCTGTCTATACTTTTGTGCCAATAGATTGATAGATAAAAAATGTCCAGATTTTTAAGTGCATTGTTACAGAGAACGTATACAATGTGTATAAAATATACTCTCTCTCTCTACACATGAATTAATGTATAATTATATATATATATATATATATTTTTTTTTTTTATTACCTATATTTTTATATCTATATTTTATTTTCTGGAGCAAATAAATAAATAAATAAAAATGAATAAATAAATAAAATTAACAGATTTTAAAGTGCTTTTGTTAGAGAGAAATTAACAACACACACACGCACACATTAGACATTTTATTTATTTGTGATTTGTACAGGTATGTCACTGCAAAGACTTTGTGATTATTATAAATTTGTAAGGCTGAAATAATTGTATAAAAACATGCATAATGCATAATTATACATTTAGATAGATTATACAGATATATTTGTAGTTTTATAGATTTATATTTTTAATTCTTTTTTGAATTACTTATATATTTTTTTTTTTACAATTTTCTGACATTTATATTTTTTTTTTTTTTTTTTTTTTTTAAAAAAAAAAAAAAAAAAAAAACTCTAGCTTTCTATTCTACTTGTTTTTCTTTGTTTGTGTATATATATATCGAAGTAATCTATCCTCCCTACGTCAAGATTACTTCGTCTATTCGACGTGACTCAGCAGAAAAGTACCAATCACAGAACGATACCCTAACGTTAGGGTATGGGTCCCATAACTTTAACTAATTCCTAATGTTCTAGGAACGTTTTGTGCACCCATAAATTTCTGACATTTATATTTTTTTTTTTTTTTTTTATCTCTTAATAAATAAATATACCAGTAAACATTGCTGCATGGTGTATTTTTGTATGTTTGATGAGTGAACATATATGTTGGTATTGTCTTTTTTAATACTACACAAATAAATAAACAAATAAATAGTGCTGTATGAAGAACATTTGTGTGTTTAATGAGTAAACTTATGGTGTTGATGTTGTTTTTTGAGCTTACATACACAAATAATCATTGTTGCATGAAGTACATTTGTGTGTAAAGTTGTCTTAAACTTCCCTGCATCTCAATCCAGAGCTCTGCCTCCAGCTCCGAGTTTCTCTCAGTCGATCCGCTCCAGGTGGATTCGTGTATCCAGGCTGTGAATGAGCTCATGTTGGGTTGCAGTGGTTCAATGTCTCGCGGTGAGAGATGCAAACAAGCGTAAAGAGCCATTAGAGCTCTAGTGGAAGCAAAGCAAAGGTCTGCAGCTGATTCTCTCTGCGTGTGTTTGGGACATATACTCTGAGTCTGATCGCTGGGGATCTATCGCGTTGAGAATTGAGGACACTTGAAATGTCGTGTTTCCAGCTGCTTTTTCCGCTGGCTGTCCTGGATCTGGAGTGGATCTGAACTGTTCCGATGGCTGCAGTCCAGTGAAACCGGCCTGTCTTTGGATCTGTGTGTGTGTGTGTATGAATGTGTGTGTGTGCGCATGGGTGTATGTGTGTGTATGAGTCCGTATGAGTGTGTGTGTAACCCCAGCACATTTCCTTGGAGGGGTATTTTAGTTGTTTTTGTGATCTATGGGATGCATCTAGATCGGGCTGGATCCTCTGGGGGGGTGAGTGTGCATGTTTATTACATTTTATGTATATAGTGCAGGAATTTTTTGGTGCTGCCACTTATTCTCTAGTTTTAGCCGTCAGGATTAGCACTGCATTGACCTCATGGCAGGTTTGCATGCCTGAAATGTCACGGTAATGAACCAAGACTGATTTATTTCATTATGTTTATTGAAATAGTGTAAATATGTTTTGTTTTTGTATTCTCTATGGTTTTTGTGCGTTTCGCTGGATTTGGTTATTTGAGCTACCTCGGCATATCTCAGATGTGTTGTTGATGTCTAATGTGTCAAACATGTATATTATTGAGGTACTTGTTATTGTTTTGTTCAGATATGTCTATACGAGTAAATCAGTCTGAATGCTAATGCTAACGCTACTGCTCTTTGTCATATCTGCCGTTAGCTCTGCTAGCGCACCTCGAGTGTTTTTGAGCGGTATAAAAATCATATTTGACAGCGACAGAGGTGATATTTGTGTTTTTGTTGATGAGAGGGTAGTGATTGATCTGTTGGGCTTGATTTGTGTGTCGGTTTGATCAGTTAGTCGAGTGTGTGTGTGATGAACTCGTGCTTACAAAAGCTAAAGCGGCTAAACAACGTGTGTGTGTGTTTGTGTGAGTGAGTGTGTGTGTTTGTGTGAGTGTGTGTGTGTGTGTGTTTGTGTGAGTGAGTGTGTGAGTGTGTGTGTTTGTTTGTGTGTGTGTGAGTGTGTGTGTGTGTGTGTGTGTGTGTGTGTGTGTTGAGCAGAAAAACATTCACACACACTCACTGTATTTCTCAAAGTAATATGATAATACCATGGTATTCATGAAGTACATTCGAATTGCTTAAGTGCAACAGTGCATGTGTATGGAAATTATTAAGTGTGGTAGTATGGTATTACCATGTTTTTGGACATGTACAATGATTGTGTCATGGTATTCTTGGAAGTGCATTGGAGAACCGTTTAAAAATACCAGGATACATACATTTTAGTACCATATAAATAAAAAAACCATGATGGTACCATAACTGTTCCATGGTGCAACCTAGTTTTTGTGAGGGAAGGCACCACCTTGGTATAATCATGAGTGACTGATATGGGTTTTAATGGCTGATATCTAGAGAGCAGGTGGTTGATTTGTTTAAAGCAATTCAATGGTATAAAATGAAAAGTAGCGCTGGGTGGTATGACCAAAAATTTATATCACGGTATTTTTCAAAATTATACTGGTTTCACGGTACACGACGGTATTTTTTTTCATGCATGACCGGGTGTTAACCATATTTTCTACTGATTGAGAGGAAATACTGCAGTATATTGACTTAGAATGCCCTATTTTACTGTGGTGATGATGAGTGAATATTGTCAAAAAATACCACACTAAATAGTGACTAAACACGACCCCTTTTAATACATGTTAACCAGGAGTCACTCTCATTTATAATCGCGGCATCGTCTGATAAAATCAACACGCATCTACACTATAAAATTCATATCATAACAAAAATAAAAACCGGTATTCGGTATGAACCGGTATACCACCCAGCACTAATGAAAAGTATACACAATTTTTGCTGCAATATTTGCTGAATTCACTAAAATCTGTTATAACAAATCCTGTCAATGCGTTTTGGGTTTGACATCGCGCATGTTCCCATATTCATTATTTACTCACCCTCTTTTTGTTACAACCATGACTTCAGTTGAACACAAAAAGGTTAATATTTGGGCTTTTAGCCTCTAAAATGACAATGTTTCATAACAGCAGTCCATACGACTCATGCACTACATACTCCAAGTCTTTTGAAGTCATATGGTAGCTTTGTATGACGAACAGACCCAAATTTTTCATATGACTTTATAAGACTTGAAATGTAGTGCATATTATATAACATTACGTTTATGCGGCATGCAGATGCTTTTATCTAAAACGGCCAACGTTGCATTCAAGGTCTACTTTTGATCAGTTCATGCATTCTCTGGGAATTTAACCCATGACCTTGGTGTTGCTGGCGCTGTGCTTTACTGTCGCACAACTCATATGGACAACTGTTATGATGCTTTTAATACTCTTAAGGTGTTTTTATGTCATTTTGAAGCTTAAAATCTCCAGTCCCTATAGAGCACAAAAGCGTTTCCCATTTTTTCAGCGGCCTTGGTTCTGGAAGTATTTTTCCCATAGGGATTTTTAAAAAGTCTTTGTTAAAGAGTTGTAATCCACAAACCAAATCAGACAAAAAGACAAAGTTACAAGGCTGTGAACTTAATGGCTTTAATGAGAGAAAGGACCGCAATCCTATGAAGCAATGATATAATCAAATTAAAAACAATAGAGAAATTAAAGCTATTTATTTAAAGATGTTGATTATGTATTTAGATTGAACCAATTAATTTTACGTTTACTGCAAAAAATGCATTTATATTTGGTCAATTGCAATCCTTCCTGGGAGTTGGTGGTTGTTTTGGTGTGATTTACTTGTCCCTGGTTGGATATTTCTTTGTAGAATCACGGTTAACAGTTTTTCACTGCAAATTTTAATATTAAACATGATTATTTAAAAAAAAAGAAGTTTAATTATTGCTGGCTGATGGCTTTAATAGAAACATATATACCATTAATTAACAACCTTGTAGCTCACAGTAGGTCTGTCTTTAATGGTTTATAAGTTAAAGACAGACCTAAAATAATTTCCACCTTTGGAGAAAATGAATGGGATTTTTTACTTCCGGAAGCTAACTGTTGGATTCAAAAAAGTATGTTATTCAAAATTTCTCAGAAAAGTCATACCCTATTGTTTTGTTTGAGTAAATAATGGTAGAATTGTCTTTGTTGAGTGAACAGAGAACACGCACACACTGACAGATCAAAAACTTTGTTTTCAGCACTGCTTTCATAAAGCAGTTTGGTAGAGCGAGGGTCAGTTATCAGGAAAGAACAGCAGCTTGATTTGTTTTGGTGTCAGTTTGTCATCCTACCACAGTAATTGTGATGTCCCGTTTAGTTTGCTGAAGGGCAGAATCATCCCTCGAGTGTCTTTCCTCATTCCTGCCGTCAAACTGCTCAAGTCCTCTCAAAATCTTTGTGGAAAAACCGTCGTCTTCCTTAACGTGAGCCAGCATTGACATTTGCACCGTTAGTGATCAGAAATTCAGCCGCACATGCACGAAAGCCATGAAAATGTACACTTTGCATTAATAATTCAAGGTCTGCCAGTGCTCTTGGCGTCGATGGAGTGGTCCGAGGTGCTTTTCCACAGGTTCAAAGACTTCAAGTCATTACAACTAATGTAACATCATCGAGTTCAATTCGCGCAAAATACTGTCTCTTGCCATTTGGCAGCGTCTGTTTCCATTAAGTCCAAAACAGCAGTTTCTGCCAGAATATCACAGTGCACTGCCAAAGACGGTCTGATGTTCTGCCGGGGCTCCAAGACTGTAAATATTCTTAACGGATATTTGCAGTCCTGGATGCTGATTTGTCGATACAGCATTCAAAACAAAGATCGTCATGCAAAATGATGCCACTTTACGGCTTGACCAAACTTGGGTATATCCTTTCAATGCATGTGCAGAAAATGCGACTGTTGCATTGTTTCTTGTTAGTTCAGTGTGGTAGTTGTATTCTCTGTGTGCATTAATCGAGTATAAAAACAAACCCAGAAAGCTTGCAATGCAAAACCGCAAGTGCTAATGTTTGAGTGAGTGGAAGCATTTTGCTGTCGAAAACCTTTACAGTTCTAGAAATGAGAATTCAGTTCCAGAAATGTGTGTTTGGAAAGTACCTGACTTTTTTGCAAGTTTTTAGGGGTTTATGGTTCTCTTTATGAATTGTGCATAAGCACTGATCATTGTGGTGGCGCTCTGATTTATGCTGTGTGCATTAGAGAGTCATTGCTCAAGTTATTTTCATCTTAGTTCCCCATTTCTAATTTAAGTGCTGAAAAGCACCTGAAATCTGAGCTTTATAACCTGCCTTTATTCAAGATTTACACAGGATTTTTATTTTGTCCTAGACGCCGCCTTCTGTTGCGTTAACGTGAATCGTTTATGATCTTCATTGAGTCACTAGGCTCTTTTGAGATTATCGACATCAGGAAAATGGTTTATTATAAAATAAAATGTAATTAGTTATTGAATCGTGGTGTCTTTTATTGTATTGCACTTGGTTCCGTTTTATTAATGCAGTACATCTCTGAAGCTCAATTTTGAATTGGTTTTGGGTAGGGGTGCTCCGATTGATCGGCTACCAATCACTATCGGCCGATAATCACGTTGGGATGATTGATTGATGATTGATCCCCATTTCTGCCACTGAATAAAAAACAAAAATTGTAATTGTGACTTATAAAGTCAGAATAGTGGGATATAAACTCGCAATTCCAAGAAATAAAGTCATAATTGCTATCTTGAGGCTTGTCGGTTTATATCTTGCAATTCTGACTTTATATCTCACAATTCTGAGTTTTTTTTCTTGCATTTGCGAGTTTATATCACGCAGTGGCCTACTGACTTTATACTTTATACTGACTTTAAAACTGCAACTGCGAGTTTCTGTCACGCAATTTTGAGAAAAAAGTCAGAACTGCGAGCTTGCATTTCAGTTTTGGTGTGAAAGGGCTCTTACATTTGCCAAAAATATAACTTTTTTTATATTAAAGGCACAATATGTAATTTTCACCGCTAGAAGACGCGTATTCAAAATAAACAAAGAAGCAAAGGCATAGTTAGATGACGCCGTGACTGAGTGTGGAATCATGGGAGTTGTCGTCTTCATCCCCACAGCCGACGCAATCCGACGGGACTCGGGCAGAAATCATGTTCCTGGATGAGCTAATGATTTATTAACGTAGTAGAATGAAGCAGGGTGAGGCTGGAAGCCGCCGAAGCGAAACGAGGCCACTGAACGAGTGCGACACACGGCTCGAAAGCAGCGGAGCTTTTATTATGCCACAGTCGAGCGCTTCCGCTGCTTCCGGTCGTGCGTATGTGGGGTAAAGCAGCGCCGTTTTATCATACTAGATACATTTGAAAGTTCTGTTATAATGCTACTCTGTGCGGTCGTCTCCTGTCTAATAAAACGCACAGCATATTAAAGCGTCTTTGGTGTTTCCATGTTTTCTACAAAACAAAACCGGAAATTGAGGGGTTATGACGTCATTGGCAGGCGACACAATGACACTATGGACACGGTCCGTGTCACTAGTTAAAATCGCTTATTTCTCTGGATTTATACATTCTTCGAAAAATTTGGGATAATGTAAGTACACAAGTCACAAAATATATAACACTGTTCTAGTGGTTTTTGGATATTTTAATAAAAACATCTTACATATTGTGCCTTTAAAAGCAAACAAGCAAGCCAGGCCAGATGAAAAAAGTAACGCAAAAGTAATGCAATGCATTACTTTCCATAAAAAGTAACTCAATTACTTACTATTTTAAACAGTAACACAGTATTTTAGAGAGTAACACAGTATTATAATGCATTACTTTTAAAAGTAACTATGCCCAACACTGTCAATGACTGTTTTTAAAATTTGACTTACAGCTTGTAATGTTGCAAATATTCATTAATGTAGATTTACATTTATTTATTTATTTATCCGTTTATTGCATTTATGTCAATGTGGAGCGCTACAGCAAAAACTATTCCAATAGTAGAATACCAAAACTTTAGAGAGTAACACAGTATTATAATGCATTACTTTTAAAAGTAGCTATGCCCAGCACTGTCAATGACTGTTTTTAAAATTTGACTTACAGCTTGTAATGTTGCAAATATTAATTAATGTAGATTTACATTTATTTATTTATCCATTTATTGCATTTATGCCAATGTGGAGCGCTACAGCAAAAACTATTCCAATAGTAGAATACCAAAACATCAGCCAGGCCAATTAATCAGACGATTTGGCCGTTTTATTAAAGTATGTCTCTGGAGGCCATGTATGACAGTGATTTAACCCAGTTTTTTAATTGATTTTAGGTAAAACCCGTTTGAGTGTTCTGCGGTTGGATGGATAACCTGCATTCAGTACGGTTTGGTGCATGTTCAGGATCCAGCAGACGCCTTTTTGGCATCAGGTGCTGTTGCGGTCTGAGTTGTCCTGATCCACAACAAAGCCTCCTGGAGATAAATGGCTTGCTGGGGATTTCTATTCCTGCGGCGAGCGCGGTGAGGTGAGCTCAGGATAACGTCTGCTAAGTCACTCTCTCCCTCGCTCTGACATTTTGTTATCGTGCTGCCATTTGGCCGGAACCCAAGTGGATTCTAGCGCAGTGAAAGATGAACGCTTTGCTCATCGGGCCTGGAGCGGAGCGTGTTGAATGACAGGGGTGCGGTACGAGTCCTTACATACACTCCAGAGCGGGACGCTGTTCAGGATTTTACACCCCTCATAAAGCTTTGTAACTGTCTTGAACGGCAGTGAGTTACGGCCTCGTCTTCAGCTCGCTGTTGGGGGCCGTGTTTTGTGCTTCTGTCTTGTTTCCAATTCTAGTGAATGAGGGGGATTTTAGCTTGATTCAGTCTGTTTTTGGCCAATCTGGGCTCATATTGGACTTCCTTCATTGCAGATGGACTTTTCTTGAATATTCCATCATAGTCAATGGAAGTTGCATGGAGTTTTGTATTTTTAGGTACAGTTGTGAGTTTTCTTTGTCTGTTGCCATTTTGTTGGTACTCCTAAAAAGTTTTTAAATCAGCTTTCTTCAGTTTTTTTCAACCGCTTCTGTCTGAGATTAATGTTGAAGCTTTAATGCATCAATGGATCTTTTATGAAGCTTTTGAGTTCTTGCTAAACCTCCTTTAAAGTTATCGATATGTTTGAACAGCCAGCATTGTCTTTCTTAGCTTACATAGTTTGTTCAGCTACTTAAGTTTTGTTGTTGTATTTTAATGCATGTCAATTATGTCAACAGATATTCTTAAAATTAAATTTATAGCTTGTAATGCTGAAAAAAAAAACACATTTTAATTTACATTTATTTATTACCGTGTATTAGGGCTGTGCAAAAAATCGAATGCGATTTTCATGCGCATCTCGTCAGTAAAGCCGGTTCTGTGATTAGTAGTAAATCTCCAGCACGTGCTTTCAGATGGAGCAGCATTTACTACACAGAGCCGTAGTTCACTGACAAGCTACACAAAATCACGTTCAAAATCGGCAAAGAATCGCCTGCGAGTAATTAGTTGTTGAACATTGGCATATTTTATTGTATTGCTCTTGTTTCCGTTTTATTAGAGCGATGTGTCTTTCAAGCCCAATTTTTTAAATTGATTTTAGGGAGTTCTTGCTAAACCTCCACTGTTACAACTTGTGCTGTTGCAAACCTTAATTCTTACCTTAATTCATTTTCTGCATTTATGCCAATGAGGAGCTCTATAATGAAAACAATTCAGATAGTAGAATACCAATACATCAGCCAGGCCAATTAATTAGACGTTATCTGGCAATTTTAAGATTATTGCCATTAGCTGTATCTGATTGGCCAGTTCACAGAAGTGCATATTTTACATTTATTCATTTAGCAGATGCTTTTATCTAAAGCACATTTTCAGGTTTCAAATAGCCACATTTTTAGTAAATTGAGTAAATACTGTGTAAAGTAAGTGTTTATTTCAGCAATTTATTGTGCATATGACATTGAAATTGCATTAGGTATCAGTATCGGCATTGGCCAAAGCTAGTTTTATTCTCATTTGGCACTTGACGAGCGTTTAATTTGTATGCTGAGATGTTTCGTCTCCTTGTCATTTGCATATGGTGCTAATTTGTGTCCTTGCGTGTTTGTTTTCATTGTACCTCCGTCAGTTGCAGGCAGATGTGCTTCTGTTAATGTGCTAAAATCAGGGTTGAATGTGTGGGAAACATCAGCAGCAGCTTCGTCTTTATTTAATTACACCGTTATTTCTGCACGGCTGCACGGTTGTTTTCTTTCTCCATGCTAGTGGAGTCTGACTTGATGGTGTTAATCTTTATTGACAATTTATTTGTAGATGAAATTTGTTTGTGAGTCGTGTAAAAGTGCTGCCAAAGGCTGGAAGAGCAGCATTTCTGCTTCACTGTTGGCCCTGTGCAACATCATCGTGTGATGATGCCGCCCGGGACGCTCGTCAACCAATCAAGATGTGAAATGAGCACCTGCCACCTGCTAAGTGCAGGAATATTTAGCCGGTAGACAGCGTGAGTTTGTCAGAGGTTTCTAGCGCTGTGACAGATGACTGCGTCTACATTCATGACATGTCCAAATCATTATATCTGCACTGTTGTTTACTTCACTGGTTTGCACTCTTATATATATATATATTTTTTACATTTTACCTTATTTGTATATTTGTATAGTTGTATTTTATATTTAATCTGTATATCTGTATTTATGTTCTACTGTTAGTGTTATCTGTATGCACCAAGGGTCTGAGAGTAACGCAATTTCAATTCTCTGTGTGTATGTGCTGTACATGTGGAAGAATTGACAATAAAGCAGACTTGACTTGACTTGACTTGATGTCAGGTACTGCGATTTTCTGCTGCCTTTTCATCCTCGTTCAGACCTCAGCACTGTTTGGTGGCTAAAAGTGCTGTTTGTTTGAAGAAAGATAGATTAGTGGTGAATGACTGAGAAAAACCATCTCTAAGAACAAGGAAAGGAAGCCATTATGGGATTTGTTAAAAGAGAGATTATAGGATTTCTGTATGCAGTCTTAATCTTAATATTTTGGATATTTTTGAAGATCGAAATCTTTTTAATCTTTAGAAATATTTAAATCTTTATTTTTTAACCACATTTAAGAGAATAATTTAAAATCAATTTACTGCTTCAGTTTGAATGAATGTTCATTTTTAAAATGTTTCTATTTTTCTTTTTTATTGATGTTTTGAAATGTTTTAATTGCTAAATAACAAATTAATTGCTAATCATTTATTTTGTATTGAAAACATTCTCACGTCTTCATCTTAATATATTGGATAAATGTTAAACTTGTAATGTATTTTTTGTCTTTTTTTTTCAACCACAATTAATTTATTTAAAATTAATTTAACTACTTTAGTTTGAATGAATGTTCGTTTTTGTCATTAACTTCTAATATAAAAATGGAAATTTATTAAAACTATTTCTATTTTTAATTGAACATTTTTAAAGATGTTTCTATTTTTTTATTGAAATGTTTCAATAAAACAAGTTTTAGTTACTAATTAATTAGTGGCTAATCTTTTATTTTGCATGGAAAACATTCTCGTCTTCATCCTTATATATATTGGATAAAATATTGATATTTATTTTTTTAACCACAATCAAACGAATTTATTTTGAATGTTAATTTTTGTTGTCAAAGTTCTGATATCAAAAATTAAATTTATTAAAATATTCCAGCTATCCCCCCCCCCCCCCCATTTTTTTATTCTAATGTTCAAATGTTTTAATTGCTAATTAATTGATTGCTAATCTTTTGTAAAGTCTCTTTAACCAAAAAAAAAAACAACAAAAAAAACAGTTGCTTAATGGCTTCATCCTCCACAAAATGACATTATGATGTTGGATTAAATATTAAAATTGTCGTTTTTAAAGGTGTTTTTTTTTTTTTTACAACCACAATTAAGTGAATTGATTTAAAATAGTTTCACAACTATGGGCTAAATGATTGTTAATTTTTGTCATGTCAAACATCTAATATAAAAAACTGGAAACTGCAAATATTTATTTTTAATTAACTTAAATGTTTTAATCAAACACATTTTAATTGCAAATTACTTAATTGCTAATCGTTTGAAAGTTCTCTTTAATATACAAAAGCTATTCGGCATCCTCCACCATGAAATAACATTATTTTGTAGGGAGAACTTCTCATGTGTTCATCTTTATATATTAGATAAAATATTAAAGGGATAGTTCTAGAGGTCGACCGATGTATCGGTTTTGCCGATTAATCGGCACAGATAGTTGATTGCTGGAACAATCGGTTATCGACAAAAATCCATGCCGATAGTTTTCCGGGTTGCGTCCATTGCTGGAGCGGCTGAGAAGGGTCTGCTGTCATTACACAGTGCGAGAGCGGCCTCTAGTGGTTGAAATCACTGACAGCACGTGCTATTTGTTTAGACACGTGATACTGCACGCTGAACAGAGCGGGAAACTTCAGACGCGGATTTAAATGCAGCCGACAGAAAATCCTGCCGCGCCACAGAGCGCCATTCACATAGTTTTCCTTTAAATTACATTATATTGGTCCCGAATCATTGTTAATGTACATAATGAATTGTGTATTGTGCATTTTCAGCAAAACGTTTGTCTTTCTGTGGCTCTAATAAAGTCTGTGTGCTTCATTTATAGAGCTATAATATAGGTCGCGCTTTCTCTTTCCGTTTGCTCCGTTTTTTAAACACC
>NW_015544138.1:1211346-1212374 GCF_001515605.1 Sinocyclocheilus anshuiensis | reverse complement strand
TAGCATTAAGATTAATGAAAGCTGTGTAAGTATTGTTCCTTGTTAGAGTGTGTTAATTTCAACATTTACTATCACTATTATTATTATTTTTTTTACTACTACTAGTAGTATGGTTCAGTACTGTTTTTGTCAATAAAGCACTATTTCAGTTTTTGTTCAGTATCAATTTTAAAACTATCGGTTAATTAATCGGTATCGGCCAGTGTGGTCCAACCTAGCTATCGGTATCAGCAAAATCCACTATCGGTCGACCTCTACATAGTTCACCCAAAAACGAAAATTCTAGAGAAAGAAATAAATGATGACAGAATATTCATTTTTGGGTGAACTATCCCTTTAAACTTTTTAAAACCACAACAATTGATTTAAAATCTAGAACTTTCCATCCAGAAAACGTTCATATTAATTTAGTAAAAGTTCAAGTTGAAAATGTAGAGCAGATCAGGAATGAGCCAGGAGCACTTTAAAGTGCTTTGATTTCAGATGATCTCAGTAGCTCCGCTCACGACTGCCACGTTTGTATGCAGGACTGGAGTCGATGGCGTGATTTGCCTCTGGCGCGATCAGGCCAGCTTGGCCAGCGAGGTTGCAAGCTGTCATTGAACCGGCGAGCTGAATTTAAATGTTAACTCAAGCTGTCACGCGCTGACACACCGTGCACTTAGTAGTCATCACGGCAGCTCGACTAAATAGTTTATTTTCCTTCCCGCACTGATGTTGAGATAGGCCTCGTCTGGATCTTATCTGCACAGGATCAGGACCTTAAAGAAGCACATGCTCAACTCAACAAGTGCGGGCAGGATGAGTTTGCACATCAGTCCGGTCAAACGCATGTTTACATAGAGAAAACTATAGAAAAGAAGCACAGTGGAATGCAAAAACCTGTAAAGATCTGCTACATGTCTGAAATTTCATATTTGCATGATGCTGACAGGCTGAAAGCTGCATTTATTTTCATTTGCTGTTAATAATAGCCTGCTACTGGTGTTATACTTAGGCCCAATCCCAATTCTATTTTATACCCCTTC
>NW_015544138.1:1208164-1211021 GCF_001515605.1 Sinocyclocheilus anshuiensis | reverse complement strand
AAACGCACAGACGCGCATACACGCAACTTTCATCTCTCTCTCTCTCTCTCTCTCTCTCTCTCTCTCTCTCTAATTGGCAATATTTGAGAAAAGGGTTTAGCGATTTCTAGTTATTCAATGTCTACGGTGGTTATCGCCCTGATCAGACATGAAAATATGTTGTGGCACTATCGTGCAGTCTATAATGATATGACGTTAGTTAGCAAATATTAGCGATTTTTTGCAAACATTTCTTTGAGTAACATGACCATAAATATGAACTAATGATTGAATGTAACATAAAACAAATGATTACTTTTCGTTAAAATCTTTATTAATGCCAAAAATGCTTACATTTATGTGTATTCTTTTTCGCTCGGGCAGCCATGTTGCCCCTGAAGCCGGTTTACGCCGAGATAATTCATACCCCTTCGTTTGAAGTGTGGTCCCGAAAAATCTTCGTTTGAAGGGCTGTCTGGCCCTTCCCCTACCCCTCCAACCAAAAGAGAATCGAGACACCCCTACCCCTTCACGTGAACGCGCGAAACAGAGGGGTAGGGGAAAGGGGAAGGGCTAAGGGGTAGAATTGGGATTGGGCCTTAGTCATTTTGATTTTGAGTTGACCTCTAAAACTGAATGTCTACATATTTAGCATTTTTCCTCAACATTTCTGAACGTATAGGATGTTTAAGTCAGGTTTGTACAATATTTTCCTTCATATTTCATGCATCTTTTCGGCAAAGATATTTAACAAGTCGTTTGTTTCACATTTACACCATGTTGAAAAAAAAAGTTGTTAATTAGTCCCGCCCACTTTTTCAGCGGCGCTGGTTCTGGAAGTATTTTTTCCATTCATTTTTGCCACGGGATTTTAAAAACTCTATTAAAACATTATAGCCTAAGCCATGAATCAAACCAACCAGCTACAAGGACCATCACAACATTACAAACTTCGATTTGAAGCAGAAAATTATGTGAAAATTGGGACAAAAAGACAAATATCCAAGACTGTGTACATAACGGCTTTAGTGACAGAAAGAACTACAATCCCATGAAGCATAGCGAATGACTATCGAATTAAAAACAACAGAGAAATATAAAACTATTAAAGTTGTTATAAAAACTATATACAAATATTTAAGTATTTTGTGAGTGACCCATTCGCAGTACTTCATGGAAGTGGGCGGAGCTAAAGTTATCTTTGGCGCACTGCGCTCACAGCTGATTGGTGGAATTTTCTGTTCAGCATCGTGGGTAATATAGTTTTTCACCAGGAATCACGCTATTAAACACAATTATAAAAAAAATAAAAATAAGTTAAATTAATGTGAACAGATGGCTTCAACAAAAGCATATACAATCAAGTAACAACCTCAGAGCTCACAGCAGATTTGTCTTTAACGGTTGATCTGTTATTAATAAAATCCATTTCCCTATGGAGAAAATGAATGGAGTTTTTACTTCCGTAACCGACTGTTGCGCTTTATAGAACTTTCTTTAACTAGATGATTAATAAAGATAATGTTACGCGAATCATGTTATGTTTTTAGGTCAAGTAGTTAGAAGACTTCTTTTTTTTTTTGCCATTTTGCCCAGCTGTATCGTTGACTAAAACTAAAACCAAATTTTCCTTACTTGAAATAAAATAAAAAAATAAAAAAAGTTCAGATAGTTGCCCAGGAAAACACTTCTCATTTTCATTTAGTTAGTTCTAAATTAGGCTAACTCAAATTAAATAAACTAAAACTTAATAAAAACCATATAGATATACAAAACAAAGTTACTAAAACGTTAACTGATTAAAAAAAAAAAAATTCTGTTTTCAAGATTTTAACAAACTATAAAACAATACATCAGTGATACTAAAATAACACTTTTTCTGAATAGAAACTTGATCTAAGTTACATCTTTGCTGAAGGGATTTATCCGAAACATACGGCGTTCCTCAAAGAGTTTTCTTATTTCTCCCATCCTCAAGGGATCGTTCTAATTAGAGTGTAAATAAACCAGTTGTGATCTGGCATATGTTCCTGTGAGCGAACGTTTTCTGAACTCCCTCTGCGACCGAAAGACTTTCCACAACACAACTCGCAGATACCAAGCGTTGCTTTTAGGAAATTCGAGCGGCATGTAAATGAGATGGAAAAGAAGGACCCAGATGATGTCGTCTCCCTTCAGACTCTCATTTGGCTTTCAGTGGAGAGTAATTTAGGTGAAGCGGAGAGCAACTGCTGGAGGAAATTAGATTGAGAGGGTTTCTGCTGCCGCATCCACTGACCGCCAACTGAACCCGATGACTGACAGGAAAGTGACAGTGAGGGAGAGGAAGTTGAAAGGAAAGGTGCGGAGGTGAAGCGAGGGATGGAAGGAACAGATTTCAGATCACTTTAGCTGGCTCTCAGGACTTTCCTCCTGGACTAGACTAAACAGTTTAACGTGGACTTCATCTGCACTTCATGAATTGCGCACAGCTGGTTGTGAATTCTGATGACATGTTAGTTTTTTTCCTAAACCTAGGCTGCGTCCGAAAGCCTAGGCAGCTCACTTGCTGCCTCGCTGCCTTATGAGGCAATGACTTTGCAGGCAGCGTTTTTGCACGAAGGCACCTCATTGAAACTCATTTCGGACAGGCTTCTGAGGCAGCTTAACGGTTTAATGATCTACAACAAAATAGAACAAATTTTGATGATAACTAAATGAATATTTAATTATTATAATACTGATTTCTCGCTAGAAATAACATGAAAAGTGCAAAAAGTTGGTCAGAAACATACATTTACACACAAACTGACCAAACAAATGCAACTTTCAGATGCCATCTTTATTAGTCCAAACATCACGGAATAGAATGCACAGGATTGTGGGATATCAAAGGCAG
>NW_015544138.1:1203873-1207796 GCF_001515605.1 Sinocyclocheilus anshuiensis | reverse complement strand
ACAGAATGGAACGCACAGGATTGTGGGATATCAAAGGCAGCGAAGGATACATCTATGCTGCCTTCAAAATTTGATCAGAAGAAGGTACCTCCAGAGACAGGAAGTAAAGCAGACTTTGTATTCGGATGTGCCTTGATGCCTTCCTGCCTTGGAACGCTGCCTCCGAAGGCAGCATTTTAGAGCTTTCGGACGCAGCCCTAGAGTGCTGACTTCTAAGGCAGCGTCTTAACAATCTTGATATCTTGTAAGTGATTGCGCATCACTCAAATAGCAACTTCAGTACATATTTTAATAACAAAAATGAGCATTCACCCAATTTTTAAAATTGGTTAGCATTTTCTAATAACAAAATTTAACGTTCACTCAAATTAATTGTAAAGATAAAATGAACGATTTCCATTTGTAAAAAAATGTGCGTTTAAAAATTTAGATGTACTTCATAACATTATTTTCTAATAAGCATAAAAATACATAGAGCACACATATTTAGTAAAATAACGATTTTTTAAATTAGATTTATTTTTTTTATAAATAATTTTTGTTAATGAATGAAACAAATGTTTCTAACCTGTTTTCTTTTGCTTTGACATCCGTATTTGTTTTTTACTCGTACTATATAGACAATCCTAGAAGGCATTGTAATAAATATATTTGAACATTAACTTATTGTAAATAGTTATTTTAATTATAAATGATAAAATGAAAGATTTATACATTTAAAAATTTTACTTTTAACATTGTATGCAGTGAATTAAAATGTATATGATGGAGACATGAAAATGTAGTGCATTCTAATAAGCATAAAAATACACAACTTTTTAAAACAGTATTTTCATTGTTGAATGAAACAGATTTCTTTTGCCTCGTCCACCATCTTTTTTTCCACTAACTTTTGTTGCAGTGCATTTTGGGATTGACTATATAGGCAGCTGAATAACCGTCATGCTATCTCGTAAGTGTGCACCTCATGAATAGTGACTCAATTGATTTGAGTTCATGTTAGCATGTTGCCAAGCTTTTAAAACCAAGCTTTGACTTCATTAAATTTCGATGGTAAAATGAATTATTTACATCTTTAAAATTTATGTTTAATATTTTGTCCACTATATTAACACATAGGTTATGATGAAAAATTGCAAATTTGTTATACTCTAAGCAAAAGAATAAAAAAAACCCCAAAAAAAACAGAGCACACACATTTGGCAACATAATCTGTTTTAATTAAATTGCACGTTTTCTATCAATATTTTTCATTATTGAAAGAAAACAAATATATAAATCTTTTCCACCATTTTGGACTTGACATTTGTCACAATGCATTCTGGGATTGCATTCTCCATAAATGAGAGTCATGATATTATGATATGACCTCAGTATTTAGCTATAATGAGGAATGTTAGCAGTTTTAGGAACAGCCAATGATGCTTTAAATGCTGTATAGGTAGGCAGCACACCAGGTTTTGGGTTACATCTAGATTTGCGGTGGTTTTACTTCAGGGATGACAGATTATACAACCTCGTTTTATAAGGCTTGAAAGGACGGTTGCATTTCTTTGGTCCCCTGTTGCTCAATGCTTGACCCAAATATCCAGCGCTTTCGGCTCCTCTGATTGCTTGAGTACTCGGTTGATTTATCTGTCAAGTACTCAGTCAAAATGACCAACATGCACAAGTTTAAGTGATTCATGTAGGTCATGGTGTTTTCTTGGTTTTGTGCTGCTTGTATATGTTAAACACATTATACTGAATATGCGTTCTGTCATATCCATAATATTTACATTTATTTCAGTAAAACATTTTAATTGTTAAATGTTTTTGAGTTGTCAACCCTCTACGGACACCTTGGCAGTAGAATCGCCATTGGCTCGTAAATGTTTTAGTTTAGCCTACTTGCCAGACTAATATTAAATATTTGATATACTATTATATATAAGCAATATCACACGAGTAGATGAGATATGGCTGTATATCGGGACGGCTGTGATTTGGCCACAGGCCGAGTGCCGTAGGTAATCACAGCGTGCCAATATACAGCCATATCTCATGTCTACTCGTGTGATATTGCGTTTATGCAACAGTTCGACGGCACAAGTGTGTAAATGCATATAAAATAACAATGGAGTGTCTTTAAAAGCCCTCTTTTGTGCACAACTACTTCCTTCCGAAGTACAAGCTTTTTGAAAGAAAAAAATAACCTGTTCAAAACTGTGAATTAGTCTTTTTCAATTTATAAGTCTTTACTGCTGACTCGTAAAACAGTCTCTTGTTGCCATCTAATGGTGGATCAATGTAACTATTACATCACGAACACACACACACACACACACACACACACACACTTCCTTCTTAATAGTTATCCCCATCACTTGTCTGCCCCTCGTTATCTGCCCTATTTAGTTCTAGCCCATTCTGTTCTCCCTTGTCTGGAATTGTTCATGTCAACCTTGCTACGTGTGTTTTTCTGTTTCCTTTTGATTAGTAAAATTATCCTACGTCTCCTTGCTCCGCGCTCCTACACAGCAGCAGTTCCGTGACAGATATATATATATATATACAAACACACTGTTTCCTAATACTAAATACTACTATTATTTATATAAAATATTATTTATTGAATAATAATATATAATAAACAACAGCAACAGCCATCATAAAAGTTGCTAGGCAATTCAGTCTAAAGTGCAAAGTAGGGCTGCACGATATATCATTTCAGCATCGATAACGCGATGTGCACATCTGCCATAGTCACATCGCAGGATGTGTGATTTTTAGTATACCGATCGTTGTATTTATACTGATCGTTTTTGCGACAGCTGTAGCGTTGCGCTGCCCCGCGCTGCCTACAGTGAACGCAACAAAGCGACTGTTGCAAATCCTTTGAACTTTGTGTCAGTACGTCATAAAAAGAACGAGTGTCGCGCCGCATCCAGTATAGACAGCATCACTGATTATAATGGGTTCTATTGTATTTTGTCGCGTCGCGCTGCGCTGCTCGCGTCCGGTGTAGACACGGTGAGAGCCACGCAGATGCACATGAACTCTGAATTCCATTCACTTTCGCGTCTATTTGTGCCTGAAATGACACATACGCGCGAAACTGTCAAAATGCATGTCTCTGCAAGTATCCTTGTAAACACAATTGCTAGCAGGTGAAGGTAAACAATTGATAAAGAAAATGGATAGTATATTGGTTCACAGTAGTTTAATGTTCCTAAGGCTTTCTGTGTCATGAATGTCAATCCAACAACAAAACACACAGAGAAAAATCACTTTTGTAGCTTTAACACAGATTTATTAGATTTAATTTATACAGTGAAGACTATGCAGTGTTATTTTACATTTGATTATTCTACCAGTATACCTGAATACTGTTAGACTTACCGGAAAGATATAAAGCACTGCTTATTTCATTTATATGTTTGTTCTGTTATATTTATCTATGTTTGTAATTTGTTTATTTTTCTATGCTGATTTGCTCACCTACAAAATCACACAATCATTGATTTTTTTTTTTTCCAAATAGAGCTTTTGAAGTCGCCTGTTTTTTTTCATATCACAGTATATATAAAATATTTTTTTCCAATATCGTGCAGCCCTAGTGCAAAGGCAGCGCTCTGATATACAGGATTGAAGTTACATAAACATGGTGAGATTTTGCCAAAACTATTTGCTCTGGAACAAATAATAGATTAATGAGACCAATGACTGCCCGTTAGATTTACCCAAAATTATACTAAGGATTAATGCAAATCTGTTACACCAAATACACAAAATAATGATCTTTAAAAAAGCATCATATGACCCCTTTAAAATCTGTCTAAATCTAAAAATGTTATTTTGACTGGAAAATGCAACAAAGAATATCGTTTACATGTAGCGTGTCAATTCTGCATGTTATGTAGGACACACTCGCTCTGTCTCTC
>NW_015544138.1:1189528-1203834 GCF_001515605.1 Sinocyclocheilus anshuiensis | reverse complement strand
AAAACTATTTGCTCTGGAACAAATAATAGATTAATGAGACCAATGACTGCCCGTTAGATTTACCCAAAATTATACTAAGGATTAATGCAAAAAACGCACTAAGGATTAATGAACTGTTGTGTTCATGAATATTAATCAGGTTGTCTTTGTTTGCTCTAAATGATCTGCTGAAATCTAAACAAGGACGATAATAGGCGAGCGCCAGCCAATGAGATTGCCGTTTGCGCATTAGCTCCGCCCACTTCCGGAGAACCCAGCAGTTCTTAAAGGGGTCATATGATGCGATTTCAAGTTTTCCTTCCCGGCAGTTCTTAAAGGCTGAAGAATTCCAATGGAACTCCGTTGTTTTGACAGGAGAATGCAACAAAGAATATCGTTTACATGTAGCGTGTCAATTCTGCATGTTATGTAAGACTCTCTTGCTCTGTCTCTTTCTTTGTGTGTGTGTGTGTGTGTGTGTGTGTGAGACAAAGCGACGGCGAGTCGTGCGCCGTTACACTAGAGTTTACAGTACGTCAAATACAGGTGCGCTGCACATCTATTGAGATGAACTGAATAATGGCACAGATCGCTTGACAGAGAATGAAACTCTGAAGTGCTCAGTCAGTGTGTTCGGCGAGTGAAAATATATCTCTGCTAAACTTATACTCAACCTCCAACTCACACACTGGCGAGTAAAATCTAGGAATTTATTAGCCATTGGCTAATGTTAGACATCATTTAGTCGCCCAGAGTGAAGATTTAGTCGCATATGCGAGTGATTTACTCTCATTGTAGAGGGTTGGTTATGACAAAAATGAATTGCAAGTTTTTAAATAATGTAAACTTCTTCATAACCTTAAGACAGAACGTTTTCAGAAATGTTGGTACATCACTATTTGTCATTGCACCAATATTACTTTTATTTATTTTACTAAAATATTTTAATTGTTCAATGTTTTTTTTTTTTTTTGTTATGTCAAACTAATCACTAAAGTGAGTTTTCAATTCATTGAAATGACAGGAAACTTAAAATGGAAATTTTGGTTGGAAAATTTGTTGCTTGTTTTTAGCGAGTTATTCACCTTAGTCACTTGCTCAGATGATAATTATACAACATTTAAAAAAAATATTGTGGAATTGCTTTACTTGATGTTTATCATGTCAAACTGCTGCCAGCGCTTGAGATGTCACAGCTATTCATTTTCCCACAGAAATCAGCTTAGTAAATCCACAAGTTTGTATTCCTGGTTAGCATTGTGGATGTTGTTTATTGACTGAATTGTTGGGGTTACGTGATGCCGCGATCGTTGCGCCCTGTGTCGTCGTGAGTGAATCTGCTCCAGCGGATCTGAGTTTGGCTTCCAGCCTCCCTCTCTGTTTCTCTCAAAGCCGCCATAAAGATCCTTTTATCCGTCTCCTCCCCCACAGCCTCACAGTCCTGCCCGACTCAGAGTCGAAACATGATGGGATTTTATCTTTCGCAGTCTGTTGAGGCTAGTGTTAAGGCAGCTATGATTCTATGTTTTCATTATATATCTCAAAATATGTTTACCTCACAACATTAACATTTATTTGCATAGTGCTTTTTACAATATACATTGTTTTTAAGCAGGTTTACAGAAAATCTTAATGTTAATGTATCTTAATGTCTTCATGCCTAAAAGTCACATTCAGCAGAATAGAGTTGGGCGATAATATAGTTTATATTTTGTGATGATACAAGCAATCAAGCAGGTGAGATTTTCTATCTGTTATATATCGCTTTGAGTATACTGTATGTATTTGGATAAAGTTGGACATACTTATACAAATATATATAAACAGCTGAGCGATAAAATAGTTTTTTTTTTTTGTAGTTTTTACTAAATCAGCACAATTTTTTTTTAATGATGCACTGAAATGATTTTTTTAAAACCGAAATGCAGCATCCAAAATTGATTCCAAAAATAAAATTTCCATTTAGCCCTAGCTGAAATTTGCAGAAATTTTGATGCATCACTAATTTTCATTGCACCAATATAAATGATATTTATCTTCAAAACAATTTTAAGTAGCCTAATTCAATGCATATTTTTCACGTCAAGTAACATTTTTGTATAGCACTTTTCGCAACCAGTCGCTATATAAATGTATATAAAATATTGGCAATATTTATTGGTTAATTTTATATTACCAGCACATTCATTATGAATGCATGATGAATATTTGATCAGTCTAGCTGCCGTCTCCGTGTTGAGGGTTTGTTTTCAGATGTTGAGCACATATGCATGTCTTGTGGTCATGTGGAGATCGAAGAATCCTTCCTCTCTGTAATGGGACCAGATTTCCCAGAACCCTTTGAATTGATTAGCGTTACTGCATTTATTCCTAATTTGACAACAAATGATCCATTCATGTCTTTTCCTGTTTGCTTCAGGACCTCAAACTATGAAACTTATGATTGTTTCTGTATGAGGATGTTGTTTAAAGTCTGTATATTTAATGTTCTTGGGGTATTTTTTTATGCTAAATTAAGTAAAACATCTCAGTCCTCAGTCTGGCCCTGTAACTTCTGCCCTCCACCTCAAATCTCCATCATGAATCTGAAGCAGTTTTAGCGTCAGATCAGATGTGTGAGTGAAATGCCCTCTCAGTCATTGTTATGAGCTCCTGGCACATTCCCCTCTGGGGGGAAGACAATTATATGCTTCCTCTGAGCTGGGTCACGCAGAGGCAAGGGTGGAGACTACTGAACAAAGCCTGCTGGGAGCTTGTTGGTTGAACACAGGAATCTTCCTGTTTGTGTCTGTCGTCTCTGAAGGGATGACTGCAGTAGATCCAGAGGACAGCTGGTCGGCTGGTGGGAACCTCTTTAGTCGAGTTGCCTTCAGGACTTTGTGTGTGGAGTTACAGAAACGCTTGATTGTTTTGAAGAAGCGTTTCTATTGTTGTATATAACTGGCTAACATTCCAGTGTTCAAAAATGTAAAAGAATTCAAAAAAGTTTCAATTATTGTCCCATAGGGCTGGGTTTTAGAATGCGGCAATGCAATGTTCTATTGTTGTAAATAACTGTAACATTCCAGTGTTCAAAAATTCAAAAGCGTTCTAAATATTTCTAAATGATAGGCCAATAGGGCTGTTTTGTATCAATGTATACAAAGCACAATGATAGAAATGTATTTAAATTTCTGAGAAATCTAAGTCGCTTAAGATAATGTATGCTATGTAAGTGTTTACCATAGTATATCTGTGATTTGATTTAAGAAAGTCCATCATCAAAATAAAATTATAATCTACTTTATTTTTGAGTGTTAAAACAAGTTTTTCTTAATGCAAAACTGTTTTTGTATTCGATGTTTTACACTGGGGTTGTGTGCCATTTAGGATTTAATTGACAGTGTCTTTAAAATTCCAGTTCAATTCCTGCATTTGAATTGAGGTACCAAACCAGATGCAGAATTGCGATTCAAATTTGAATGAAAGGAATATTCAAATGAATTTGAATTCATATCTCTGTAATTTCTGTCTAAAAAAAGTAAAGTTTGTCCTGAAAAACTTTCAACTAGTTTGAAGTTTTAAAGAAAAAATGTAAGAAGTCTAGAAGTTTCAGATAGTAATTTTGCTGTATTTTACAAAACTATCATTTTTATCTAGAAAAGCTACATTTTTATTGGGAAAGCTTTGAATTTGTTTGAAAGTTTTAAAGACAAAACTTAAGCAGCCTAGAAGTTCCAGATAGTAATTTTACTGTATTTTACAGAATTTAAGATCTGCGATTTTTAAACAGAAAAGCAAAGTTTGTCTTGAAAAGCTTTGGATGAGTTGTTTTTTTTTTCTTTAAAACTTCAAAAGCCTAGAGGTTTCAGATAGCAATTTCACGGTATTTTACAGAACTGTAATTTTTATCTAGAAAAGCTTTTCTTAATAAACCTTGAATTTGTTTGAAAGTTTTAAAGAAAATAATTCAAGAAACCTAGAAGTTTCAGATAGTTTTTTTTTTTACAGTAGGCCTATCTTGTGTAATTTTACAGAACCATATTTTTTTTATTTGGAAATGCAAAGTTTGTCTTTGGAAATACTTTGAATTTTTTTTTAAAGAAAAAACTTTACCTGAGAAGTTTCAGATGTAACAGTATAGGAAAGTGAAGTTTGTTTGATAGTTTTAAGAAAATAAATGTAAGAAGCCTAGTTGATTCAGAGGCTGAAATTCCACCTATAAAATTTGCATTTAATCATATTTAATAAATGAATTAGTGGAAGAAAACTTTATTACCCAGAGTGCATTTTCTAGATTGAATTTCTTTGCGGTAAAATCAGTAAATTCCTCTTCCTGTCATTCCCTGGCAAAAGAGTGAAAAAAATGTTCTAGAAGCAGTTTAAGTTTTCAGTGTAAAAGATGGTTACAGTATGAAATGTATTTTACACATGTCTTGGTGATTTGTCTATGTGGTGCTTTCACAGTGGATGTGTCATCTGTTGTCGGTTTGTCGGAGTATCTTGACAGAGCAGCTCTCTTTGTAGTGCCGTGATAGAACACAAACAGATGAGAAACTCCAGCGCTGGCAGCAGAAGTTCAAGAGACGTTCTTGCAGGGAGCGAGATAATGAACAGCAGTCCTTCATGAGAGACGTTTCTAAAAAGACGTTCCTTAAATTCACTCAGCACTTTTGTTGAAGCTTTGATGACATCTAACAGCTCAATACCACTAATCCTGCTTTTCCTTTCACCGTATTTCTCAGATGTTGTGCCATATTTCTGCTAGAATGGACAGGAAGTAAAGCATGGTGGTGGGTTTTTATCTTTTGTGAATGGGTTTTTTCAGGCGTGGCCCTTATGTTTAGCTGATTCACTCTGATTAGTTCTAACTTGTCTTTTATCAACAGTGAGTGTATAAGTGTATAAATTAGCTGTATCATTATCAGTTGTGAAAGTTGCTCTTGACAGGAAGCTTGTTTTGAGAGTATCATCTCAGCAGTGGCTCTGACCGACTGTGTCCGGATTGGCATGTCCATCTCAGTTACGCGTGACCGGCCCGTAGATTGGGTGGAATGTAAATCAGTCTTGCTTGTGGAATAATTTCTGAAATGCCAGTCAGGCTCATGCTAGAAAAAAGGCTTTGACTGGCTTTGTTTTGCATTTCTAGCATAAAGACTAAAGGTCCTTTTGATTGGTTATAACAGCTTTGGCTTCAGGTCGAAGTATGCCAAGGTTTTTTTCTTTTTCTTCTTTCTGAAATCCGTTTCAGACAGCTTAATTTTTACTCTACTTTAGCAAGCAGTGCAATTCCGGTAAAATAAAGTTTAATGTTTGTGGCTAACAAGTGGTGCTTCCTGTTTTCTCACTTTCAATTCTTGGAAAGTACATCTGCAAATTGTGCAGTATTGTTTTTACTGTTGAAGACTCTTGAAAACCTTTTGAGATCTCTGTTGTTACTCACCCTCAATTTGCTAATATGACATAATACTTGGAGAAAGTTGCATGGACCAATTTTTATTATGGTTTTTTTTTTTTGTGTTTTTGTCCATTTAGACGGTTGAATGAGCTGTTGGAATATGAAAATTGGCATGTATAAAGATTTTTAAGTTATCTTTTGTTTTCCACAGCATAAATAACAACATACAGGTTTGTAACCACTTAAGACAAGTTTCTTTATGAGTTAAATAGGCACGGTTTTGATCGTTTTACTGACCCTTGGTAGATGGGCCAGATAGATGCAGCTCTCATAGATTATGCATTCTCTCGTCTGGATGGATCGTAGGAAAGTCATGTTTTTTTGGTGCCATTTTTATAATATTTTCACTCTGGTGTCAGTGGGATGGTGGTAGACATCCGTCACGGCGCAGCTGCACTCATTGTTTTGTTGGGTTCATTGCCCCCTGTCACCATCCAGCTGGGATTTAGTTTGCCAGCCTTTCACATCTCCTCGTTCGACTGCAGAAAAACAGTTTTCACTCTCCATGCCAGCCAGTTAATAAACCGTCAGCCAGAATGTCTCTTTTCTTTTGTTCAGCCTAGAGACCTTGGGTGGGCGATTGGCAGAAAGAATTGCACAGTTGGCAAGATTGTGGTGATAACTCTATTTATTACAGAGCGGGCCTCGTGTTACTGCGAAAAGTGTTTTTAAAAATATCAGAGCTTCGGAATATAAATATATAAACACTGGTAATTGTGGTTGGCATTAGCGTTTATGGAAACCACCTTACCAAAACCTGATGATTGCCCTTACAACATGTACATTAATACAAATTGTGAAAAAGTGTTGAAAGCAAAAGCACTGTAGTGAAAATGCACAATAATCAGTGTTTCTGTTGCTTTTTGGTGTCTTTGAATTATTTTAGTTATTTGTGTTATTTTAAACATTGAAATGTGACATCTTAAAAATGTGGAGAATTTTTTTTTTAAGTAGAGTAATTTTCTTGAAATCTGTTGTTGAATTTGTTACTAAATTGGTTTTATTGTGTATAATGTTGTAATTTAAAAGGATTTATTTAGAAATGCAACTTTACAACGCTGATAGTCATTAACCGTAACTAGGGTTGCAGAAAGGTGGAAAATGTCCAGTAAATTTCGGAAACATTCCAGAAATTTTGGAAACTTTCCAGGATTTTTTGGAATATTCCAGGGATTTTTGGAAAGTTTCCGTAAATTTACCGGAAATTTTCCACCCCTTTGCAAACCTAAACGTAACTAAATCTTTCTCAGAGAAGTTGTGTCCAAGTTCATCCCATTCAAAATACTGCCACTAAAACATTAAAGGTAAAAAGATAGAAAACTCAATCTCAATAACAGAGTGGTTGTTTGTCATACATGAGTCGTGTTTAACCAGATCAGTTCAGTAGATCTGTTGTTTGATGGGGAAACACTTTCATTGGTTGTGTGAGCGTTTCTTTTGGTGGATGTTGGTATAAGACATTCCTCAGCAGACCCCTGACTCCTGCTGGGGCCCCACGGCTCCTTAATAGCTCCAAACATGATTGTGATTTTCCAGCCCTCTTTCTTGAGTTTCAACATAGTGGCATTTCTTATTGATCCAATGACATGTCCGGCTCATATTTCACCTCCAAATAAATTTTTTTTTTTTGTATTTTGCTTAATAGTCCTAAATTATTATTATTGTCTTTGTTTATAATTAATTTAATAATTAAAATTATGCTGATTTAAATGGACAGTTCACTCAAAATTTACTCGCCCTCATGTTTTTCCAAACCTGTATGAATTTCTTTCTTCTGTTGCATACTAAATTTCATTACCATGTTAGATTACATTTTGTTGCACTTGACTGTAATGAGAATTTAGGGGCAAAATGTACATAAACATAATGCTAAAATGTAAAATGATTTTAATAATATTAAAGATAAGTTTAATTATTATCTATGCAATATTTATTTCTTTTTTTATTGTTGTCGATATAGTAAAACATGACATGTATTCTTAGATTCATCCAAATAATGCCTCAAAATTTGTGCCAAAACCTTTGCATAAAATGCATTACATAGGCTAAGCTTGTTTTGCAGTTTGTAATTTACATTTATCAAGATTTGAAATCTACATTCATGTTACCCATTTTTTTGTGCCATTGTTCCATTCGTTTCCACTGAACCGTACAGGAAATGCTTACTGTTTCTTTTCCAACCTTGTGCTTTTTCTTCAAATGCTCATTTTAGCCGCGGCATGAATTAAACATGGCCTTGTAAAGGTAATGCTCCTGCAGCACCGAAACCCTTGGAGCTGGTGCTCGTGCTCTTCAGAACACACTATTTGGAGGTTCCCCTGTGTTTTGGGAGAGTTTTGTTTTTGATGGAATGACAAGAGAAGTTTGGAATGGGCTCGACTCATGATCCGCAGAATCGGTGTTTGGAGGGGTTGAAATTGCTTGGGGGAACCTTGGCTTGAGTTGTAGCATGTGTTCGTCATAAATTTATTGGCTTGGACAAACAATTGAACATACAGCTGCCGCCCTTATTGTGGCTTTGCACAGGCACTTTTTGAAAGCAAATTTGTTGAGCAGGAGCTAAAGGTGTTAAAAAGAGTTCCTTTCTCTAGTAGCGTGATGATTATTGTTCTTTTAAAGCATGCAAAGAAGCATGGCAAACTATTTTCAGGAGCAGGTCTCCTTAGCTCAAATGCCCACCGTATCCCATGCACGACACGTCTTTGGCTGTATTTCAGAACTCGAACATGCGTGACTCTGAAAAGCCTGCATAAATAACACATTCTCCTAATCAAAACAGATGGCAGTCTGTTGTGGTTTTGGTTTTGTGCTGATTTTGTGTGCCTGAGATTCTTCTGGGAAACCACATCTAAACCCAACTCCATATCCCAGCCCCCACACTGGGCGTGACCCCCATGGCAAATCCCAATTGCTTCCTTATAGTGACTGCTTGGCATATGCCAAAACTGCATATTTTTTTAAACCTGCCAGTCGGTGGATTGTTTAAACAACAATTGGTCTTGTAGAGTTAGACTCTTCTCTTAAAAATATACGTTCTTTATCGGTATCAGTGGTTCCTTGAACAACCTCTAACATCAATTGAACTACAAAAGTTTCTATATAGTGTAAAAAGGTTCTTTAAAAGAAGGCTTTAAAAAGATCGGTATCGGTGATCGGATCGGCAGATACTGCTTTTGGTGATCGGTGATCGGCCTCAAAAATCCTGATCGGAGCACCACTAAAGAAAATCATGGTTCTTTCAAGAACTGTTGACTGAAAGGTTCTTTAGGGGAACCAATAATAGTTATTTTATGGCATCGCTGCAAAAAACCTCTTTGTAAGGGTTGTAGGGTCCATTAGATAAGAGAAATTGACTTTAAAAGTTGGTGTAATTGGTCATTGTTTTTGGTGGTTGTGACTGTGCTTCTTTAAAATTCGAGAAACTATTGGATAACGTGATTGGTAGCATGCCAAAAAACGGCATGTTGCATTTCTAAATGTACAGCTTTGCACTAATAGTGTTGCAGCACTAGATAAACAAGTCGGTCTTTACCAATCCACCATCCTGACTCATCTTAGCATGAATTGGGGTGAGAGGGTTGGTTATTATGGTAAATTATAGTGAGTTTTTACAGTGAACTTATCCTTATTTGGAAATTAGCTGCGAGCATCTGACCCTAAAGGCCTGAGCTTATCTCAGCTTCATTTGAGTAATTAATTGATTGATGATGCGTTTTCAGAAAACAAAGACTGATTGGAAAGACTGAGTCAGACGAGGCTTGTGTGTTTGTGTAGCCTGTCTACTCAAGTCTTCTCCTGCCGTGTTTGGTGTAGATTTCTGTCGACATGTCGTCTCTAGGCCTCCGCTGGTGAACTGTCTTTAATTGCCATCTTGGCAACAAATGACTTCACTTTGCTGGAGGGTTATTTTGCAGCAATTACCTTTGTATCAAGCGTGGCATTTTACATATTCCTTAAAATTACTTCAAATTAGGACCTACACGGGATTTAAAATTAGCTTTGCGTTATCACTTTTTGCATGCAATGAAAGATGCAACCATTATTTACGAACACGTTAAACGTGTTGGTATGAACTGCTACCACAACAAAATTGTGACAAGTGTTATTATTTGATTGACAAATAATGCTTTCAGACAGAAATTTTAGTGTGAACACTATCAGGGTGAAATGGATTTGTAAAAAAATTAAAGGGGTCATAGGATGCTACATGCACAAGTTGTTTGAACTGAAATGTGTGTTGGCAGTGTGCGCTTTTGAAGCTCAAAGTGGGCGGAGCGGGCCGTCGCCATCTTGGCAGCGCGTCACCGCGCATCACTCACAGATAATCGAAAATGGGCAAAAAGGTGGGAGCTGGTTGCTGAAGCCACGCCCACCTAGCTCGACGGCAGTGTCAGCAGCGGCAATCCACCTGTCACTCAAGTAGCCACGCCCTTAATTATGCAGAACTTTAAGGCTTAATATAATTTAAATGGATGAGTTGTAAAAAAAGTTGTCACAGTTGTCATGAAGGGCAAAATTAGCTATATAGACCAAAACCACTTTTTGTACCAGGCTGTAAACATGTTTTTTTCTGCTGTAAAGTTGGGCATTTTAACATGGGGAGTAGGGCTGCACAATTAATCGAATTTCTAATCGCGATTACAATTATGGATGCCACAATTACGTAATCGTTCAAAGCGGCAATTAATCGTTCAAAGTCCACTTATGTTATTCTGCACGGTTAAGATGTTTTTTCTTTCTACATGTTGTCTTAAGGGTATTTCCATTGTTTTAGTTTTAGTATAACATTATAATACCATTCATATTTTTACTTTTTTTTATCATTTAAAGAAGAAACCAATCCGATGTATATTTGACATTTGAGGCTTAATACTATAGTAAAGCACTAATCGTTTTTCAGTTAGTGTTTTCAGCTTGTTTATTTTCATATAAATATACGGCATGCAGTTGCATCAAACAATGGTATAAACATAATTCAATGTATATTGTGATAATCGTAGTTAATAATCGCAATTACAATTTCAAGGGAATAATCGACAATTATGGTTTTTGTCATAATCGTGCAGCCCTAATGGGGAGTCTATGGGATTGACTTCCTTTTGGAGCCAGCCTCTAGCGGCCAGTTGACAAATTACAGTTTCGTTTTATTAAGTCACTTTCGTGTTGGCTTCACGAGAGAGCGCGGGAGGTTGCCGCTTGGTGTGTACACAACCACCCTATAATGATAAAAATCCACCCAGTGTTTTTTTTTAATCTACTAAAATCTTTACCCCTGTGTATATATATATATATATATTCTGTATATATATATATATATATACTGTATGTATATATATAGATATATATATAATTTATTTAAATATATTTAAATGTTATATATATAATTTATTTATTTAAATATATTTAAATGTTATTTTTTTATTATTGTACTTTTAGTTCTATCATTTTAGTTATTTTATGCTAAGCTATATCAGCAAATTCTAAAATAATATATATTTTTTTAATGTAGGAAATTTTGCTGTTTTTGTAATTTTGTAAAAAAAAAAAAAAATTTTTTTTTTTTTTTTTTTAAAGATGTGCATTAGTTTGTCTCTGAACTATAAATGTGACGCCCGCAGTACACACTTGGCAGGCGGACTTTGCCAACGGAGGCGTCTTTGGCATGAAATCATTGTTTTATGTTTCCAGCTTCAATAGACCACTGTCACGCCTTGATTGCACACTTTAACTTCCCACACGTTTGCACACTTCACCTTTGTTGTGCATTAGGTTTATGGCAAACGACTTGTGTATTGGATTTGACTTCAGAAAGTCATTTAGTCATTTTCAAAGGCCCTGCTTTTAATTTTACAGTTGTTATTGTAAGCATTGGTTTTGATGTATTTATTGTTTTATTTATAAATAAATTTATTTGTATATTTTAAATATATATAATTTATTTAAATATATTTAAATGTTATATATATAATTTATTTATTTAAATATATTTAAATGTTATTTTTTTATTATTGTACTTTTAGTTCTATCATTTTAGTTATTTTATGCTAAGCTATATCAGCAAATTCTAAAATAATATATATTTTTTTAATGTAGGAAATTTTGCTGTTTTTGTAATTTTGTAAAAAAAAAAAAAAAAGTTTAATTGTATACTCTTATTTACTTTTTATTGCTGCCTAAACTTTTTATGCTGAAGTGGCATCAAACAAAAAATAAATAAATTAATGTATGAATACATGCTTTTTATATGTTAGAGTGAAAGAAAGAAGGAAATTAAAGATATTAGGCTATATGATTGTTTTTTTTAGTTTGAGTTAAATATAGCTGATATGGCATCAAGCAAACACGTACTATGTATATAAAAATACAAATAAATATTTTGAAATGTTACAATTTCTGTAAAATATTAAACTGAAAGAGTTGTCTTTTGTAATTTTGTAAGCAGTTTAATTGTGCATCACAATTTTTAATAACATTTTTTTATTATTGTACTTTATTTTAGCAATATTTTATACCATATCAGCAAATATAATAACATTTTCTTTTCCTGATTTTTTTTTAATTTAAGAAATATTAAACTGAAATATTTTTTATTTTGTAATTTTGTTACAGGTTTAATATTATATTGTGTTTTTTTTAATTGTTGCCTTGAACATGTTTGATCAGACAAACATAATTTTTTTAAATATGAGAATTTCTGTTAAATATGAAGGATTTTATAGTTGCCACTGTAGCAGCTTAGTTTCATTTCATGTTTTATTTAATGTTTAATGTATTTGGAGACTTCTGGTTGTGGTTCTTACATTGTGCTAAAAAAAAGAGCAGCATGAACATTCATCAGAGTTTCTCCTTTTGTGTTCCACGGAAGCAAGTCCATCAGGGTTTGAACTGACTTGAGGGCGTTGACAAAGTTAACGTGAACTGTTCTTGATTTTGTCTGGGATGAGAAAGCTGTTGAATTTGCCAGGAAACCACGCTTGTGAATAGTAGCACCATGATCTCGCTCCCCCAGCAGCCTGTTCAATCCATCTGGGAGCTTGTCAGCCTCCTCAACCGGGTACTCCGTGTGCCCAGCAAACAGTATTTCTGTCCTTTCTGTGAATAGGCTGGAAATTATCCGTGACATGAAGGCTGTAAAAACCCTCCCGAAGCCGCCGCGCTCCCTTCCAGAGATTTCACGTACTGCGGGACCTGTCATTCGAGGTGCCAAATCAGTTACCCGTTCACACAGGCTTTTGGAGTTTGGAGTGAAGCATCTCCCCTGCTTTATTGGTGCACAGGGGAATTGAGATGAAATGCCAAAGATGTTTCATTTTTACACACAAGGGCGCCATCAAAGCTTTGCTATCTGACAAAAACAGCCTCAGATTGGAGAACCGTCCAAGCGAAAAGTCTGTTGCAGACAGGGTCTTCGGGGCATGTCTACGTACCGTAATCGACGACCTGGCAGACATCTGAACCCAACCGGGCTGCTCTGGGGCAATGCAGAACGGTACATCGCGTACGGCCACAAATTGAAGTCCCGCTGCGCTTCCAGACTGGATGCTGCTCTTGACATTTCGCTGAGATGGAGTCTGGTTGACCCCGCAGGATGCTTGATTCCCGTCACCTGAAGCGTCCTGCACTTTTCTGTTTCAGTCAGCAGTTCAAGCACACAATCCAATTACACGGTGGAACCTCGGTGTGATAGCTAGCGCGGAACGAGAGCCCGGCCCCGCAGGCAAACTCTTAGAAATAGCTTGTTAAGAAGCCCCCTTTCCTGCCCCTGTAATTGAGTATTTGGCTTGGATGTTTGACAGAGCTGGAAAATGTTTATGGGTTGAGGTGGTGCTTAACTTCTTTAACATCTGGTGGCTTGTCATAAAGGCATTAACTGATACATCTTTGTTGTGATTAGTGTTATGATGATGCAGCAGATCTGAGCTTTTTTTTTTTTATATATGTTTAACATATTTGTGGTGTTTCATAGGAGGATATTAATAAGCTTGGTACTTGTTAACAACTTTTACCATTTTAAATTTAACCATTTTATATATATATATATATATAAGATTGAGTAGAGCCAGGGCCAGCGCGTGCATATAGGCGAACTAGGCAGAGATTGTAGTTTATCTTTTGGGCATTCTTTGGAATTATTGCACTCATATCAACAAGTCATCACCCCTTACTTGTTCTAACTTTAAATTAACTTAGCTTCATACAAAGTAATGCCGCTCCCGCGCTGTGCCCCACCTGAGCGGCGTGTACCCCACATGTCCACATGTAGCCTACTTCCATAAATGTCATCAAAATGAATAAAACTATCCGGACATGAATGGCTTTTGCTACTGGTGATGTCTGATGAGTTTTAAAGCCCGACACGCGCTTCCCAAAGGTAAGATTATAGCCTACTGTGAGAGAAAACGTGGGGGAGACAGGTGGATACATCCACGTACATCCAAAAAACAAAAACAAAAAAAAAACACGGTTTTGGACCAAAATCATATATTTTTTTTTTTTAGCCAGGTAGCCTAGATATTTAGCCTTTATCATTTATAACGCTACGAACAATTTTTAATTTGTAAATTGCGAGGTCCCGGAATAAAGCGGGTTGACGGATCCGGCAAGTGATCAGAGGATGGAGAGGTAATGGAGCATTCGCACAATCATTTAGTGGACCCACTTAAGTGATTACCAGCTTGCATCAGTTGCTTTTATAGTATGCACATATACTCTAAAAATCATGGTTATTTTATTGCAACATTTTTTTGTGTTTGGGTAGTTTTTGTGTAACCCAGCTCCTGGGACAGGAGAGTCGCAACAACCCAGTGTTTGTAATGAGCGCAGATATTTTGCATTCTCTTCAGGTGAGAGTAGTTCTCAGTGCCGCCGAATTGCATTTCTTTGGTCAAAT
>NW_015544138.1:1189245-1189333 GCF_001515605.1 Sinocyclocheilus anshuiensis | reverse complement strand
AAAGATTATTTAAAGCTATTTTTGTGTTAAATGAGAAAGTATCAACAAGTAGACATTACAAATTGTAGGCTAGTTTTAGAAAGAAATG
>NW_015544138.1:1178730-1189019 GCF_001515605.1 Sinocyclocheilus anshuiensis | reverse complement strand
CGTGAGGCTGTAGTGTGAATGCGTCCCAGCCCCCTTAGATGTAAGGCTACATTTACACTGGTGCGTTTATGTTCTAAAATGAAAACGATCCTCGTCATACTGCCGTTTCCACTATCTCCGACAAACGACAAGTGACAGACCGGTTATTCAGTCATTCATTTCCAAAGGAGAGTAGCGTGGGAGCTGCATGGAGTTCCGATCATATGCAGATGTTATGCGCGTGTTATGTGACCATTCATGCAAACTGTAGCATCATGCTACATAAGACAACAAATAAGATTTATATTCCGCTTTTACTCAAAACTCATTTTTTTAGATAATGTAATCTTGTTAAAATTGATTTCATAAAATTGGTATCGAAAAAAGTATCGTTCAGGAACCTGTATCGAAGTCAAGGTATCGATATAGAAAATTTTTGAACGATATCCAGCCCTAGCTAGGATACTCACCAAGATGGGCATTTTGACATAATTTTTTTAAATATAGATGAATCCTTAAAGCTATAAAAGTTATTTTTTCCTCTTTTTTTTTTTTCTTTGTCCCTTGATTAATAGACATCACAGCAGCTGGTTATTAGGTTATTTTGGCTGTTATTTCTTTAAGAGCTGCCGCTGCTGAACGTGACGCGGATCTGACACGCGTCATATTTTCTCTCAACTCCTTTTACCTTTTCTGACCCACTTCAGGTTTTAAAGTCTCTATTAATGAGCTGACGAGTTAAATCGGGTGTGTTAGATGAGCGAGACAGTGCTGGGCTGCTCCAGGACAGTTTTGAAAACCATTTCAGAGACATGTTCTTAAATGTGACTCATATAAAATATATTACATGCATGCACAGTTTTAAGGCAGCTTTAATCGCCTTTTTGGTAACTTCATGACTTAACTGACCACAACATTGCATGCACGTAGTTTATTTCGCGCTTTGATATGAAAGGATACAGGCTACAGTGCATTTGAAGAGCACGCGCTGCGAGCACAGTACCGTTTCCGCGCTCGCTTGACTCACGCCTGGCGCTGAAGTGAAGTGGAGCGCGCGTCTGAAACATCTGTCTCCCGTTCTCAGTCGTTCTGCGACTGAATAAATGCTAAATAAATTTTATCCAAAATGGATAAATATCAACCAAATAATGTGCCTGGATGATGTATTGTCTGTAACTACTCAGTTCATTTACATCACATTGTTTGGTTAATGATCAATAATTGTTTGGTTAATTAATGCTGGTCACACTTTTCTTTTGCAGTTCAGTGTTCCTGCAAGGCTCGTGTGCATTAACCACAGATTATCCCTGATTAATATGTTGCGAGCCTCGCCTTTGTGTTTGACAGTGCGATCAGTCGGACGGGCACGCCGGAGGCCAAAACGGCTCGCTTGTGCTAGCGTTAAGGGCAGTGCAGTAGGTCAAATGCAAATAGGATTTCACCCTCTTTACTGTGCAGTTAAACGGGGCAACCCAACTCCTCTAGACCGGCCCAGGACAGCTGTTCTCTTCTCTTTTGGGTTGGATCAAGTGTTCCCTTCGTGGGCGCTAACATGGCTGCTGGAGATGGCCTCTGTTTGAATTGGCTAATGATGGAGTTGGCAGACCGAGATCGTCGGCTTCCCGAGAACCTACCGATCGGGCCTAATAAGAGCGGAGAGCAAGGGCGGCAGTCATCTCTGAGATAAAATCCTATACTTGCCTACTTACAGATCTCGAAAGAAAAAGAAGGCGGCGAGGGAGAATTCCAAGAGGGGAAGATGAAAACGCGAGCGGAGGCTCTTTCATCTGATGCAGTGTGTAATCTAACCGCGGGAAGTGCTTCCCTCCCTTTCACCGAGCCCGGGCTCTTCAGAAAGAGCTGTGATTTAGTCTGACGGAGAGCCTGTCAGTTCCAGCAGCCTTTGAAACCGCTTTTTTATTAGAGAATCTCAATTACTCAATCGCCGAGAGGGAATTAAAACTCCGAGGCCGTTCTAGCACAGAAGGCCACAAGTGCTTTTCAGTCAGGTCAGAGGGTTCTCTTGAGTAATTTTGCATTTCATCTTTGTTGTCTTCTTGTTGTTTTTCTTCATCCTGTCCCTGATTGTATTCCTTCTTTTTTCTGTTTTTCATCATCAAAAAGGGGCGAGACAGGTATTGATCCTCGATCCTGTCATCTCTGCGAGGCGTTTGCACAAGTGCCCGTTTGAGTTTCAGCTCACGTTTTTCCATCAAACCGAGGCGTCCACAGTGGATGCCTGTGTTAATTAGGCCTGTGTCATGTCGGGTAGGGTTGGGAGCGTGGAAAGGCAGCTTGCCTCCCTCGAGCGCTCCCGCCGCTTGCTGGCATTTGGCAGGGAAAGCTAAATTAGTTTAGCGCCGTTATTTACGGCCCCTGGAAGGGCACTGGTACCTTAGTGTCGGGGTAATGAAAAGGACAACCTGTTCCAGAGCCGCTCGAACATGGTGTTTTTGGGTTCTTGCTTTACCTTCAGTGATACTTGCCAAAGACGAGGGAAGCGCAACTTAATTACACTTCTCAATAAACAGCTTTTCTTCTGCCATATTGATTGGTTATCCATCAAACGACATCAAAAATAAAACTCAAGCATGTCCTTGTCTGGCTCAAATCTAAAGCTTTGTCTCTTTGCCTTCGGTGTTTGAATGGGGAACAGAAAAAAGGTTTCTTTTTACTCCCTTTTATAGCAATAGTGCCGAGCATAGTTTCGTCATTCGGTTCCTAATTAGGTTGTGTCTGAGAACCGTGACAGTCGCTTGCATCATCAGCCGTGTTGGGATATGAATGAGTTTTGTAAAGCTTTGGCTTTTCACATTTATTGGCAACGTCAAAAACCTGGGGCGACTTACACTAATGCAGCGTCTCACTGGTGTGCATGTTTTAACTAGTAACCTATTATACGATTTAACTGCAAGAAATAGATTTCAGCTTGTGGTTTTATGCCGTTTCTGTTATTCCAGACTTCTGTTTTCAGGTTTATCTTAAGATGATACATATTTGACTATTTTGTTATGGGTCATTTTTTTTTTAAATTATATCTGCATTAAATGGATAAACACCCCTACTGCCGCTTATTCGCCAACAATGGCTAGAAAAACAGAAAGTCCCATCCCATCTCAAGACTCACGTCATTGGACGAGTCATAAGTTGACATGTCTTAAACAAGTAGATAAACATTTTGTTCAACTCTTCATGAAGCAACCAATGCGCAACTTCTAGTTGACTCTAAACATCACTCTAAACTTGAATAGTAGAAAATATTTGAACATCCAGTCTCTTCCTCTTTAATGAGGTAAAATGTCATTATGGAAGACACTTTTCGGTGTTGTTGTTTACATTAATCACCTTCAGAAATGACATCTTTTGAAGTTCTACTCTGAAGGTGTCTCAAGAAACATAGGGGACTGATGAATGACCTATTTCCCAACAGATTTCCCAAACACCCCATTGGTCAGAAAAACAAAGTCCAGCCTAACACATATAAAAGTCCAGCACACTGTCAAAATAAACATCCCGATTCTGACATGTCGGGCAAAAAGAACAAAACACCGATAATTTAAAAAATGACAAATATCGGCAAATTTAAACATCAAGTAGCTCCACTTTTAATGAAGAAAAATGCTGTTATGGTAGCTCAGAAATCCTTTAAAAAAAACATTGATATTGTGTTGTGCTATGTCATTGTTGTTGTCTATATTTATCACCTTCAAAAATGGCATCTTTCGAAGTTCTACTCTGAAAGTGTCTCGAAACACAGAGAACTGATGAATGACCTATTTCCCAACAGATTTCCCAAACACTCCATTGGTCAGAAAAACCCGCCCAAAACTATCATCATTGGTTGAGTCTGAAACTGATATGTCAGGACACTCAAACGAGCAGATCAATGTTTGGAAAGAGTTTTCTCTGACTCTTCAGGAAGCCAAACAATCAATGAGCGACTTCTAGTTGAAAGTCTAGTTGACTTTCAAACTCCAATAGAAAATAGTACTTAAAGTAATTGTCGACCGATATGTACGAACAATGCAAGCTCTGTGTGTTTTATTGTTCAGCACTGTCAAAATAAAAGTCCCGTATGCCATCAAAATATGCATCCTTCTTCTGACATATTGAAAAAATATTGGCTTAAGCAAATAATTAAAAAAGGGCAAATACCGGCAAGGTCGATATATCGGTTGAACCATTAATTTAAACATCAAGTATCACTACCTTTAATGAGGTGAAATGCTGTTATGGTAGCTCAGAAATAATTTAAAATAACATTGATATTGTGTTATGGCATTTAGGGCTGTGACGGTCGCCGTGACAACTGCGGACATTTGAACTTTGTGTCAGTACCTCATAAATAGGACGAGACAATTTACCTGTCGGGGATCATTGTTGTTTGCATTAATCGCTTTTAAAAGTGGCATCTTTCGAAGTTCTACTCTCAAAGCTCTTGAAAGCGCCTAGAAAAGCAGGGGACTGATGAATGACTGTGATAGTGGAAGTCCATCTTGTCTTGGGTTCCAACGGCAGACGTTTGGAAAGCTTCCTGCAGGACACACTCCATGTTCCCTGGTGGACTGACGGATTACAGCAAACCACTGATTAGTGTCCTCTCATTCAACCATCTGTCTCCTCGGCTATTTAAGATGCAGCTCAAAGCTGGACTCATCGTTTTCAACTTAAGTAGTGCTTAGTTTTATTAGACGACCGCCAAACTGTAGTAGTGCAGTTAAACCAGTTTGTGGTTCGTACTGTCTTTTTATGTGACCTCTTTCGAGTGTAATGGGCAATGACTTTGACCTTTAATCGGCGTCTCTCTGTTCTATTTCTGTTCCAGACTAAATTAATAATGTAGAGCTTTTTAGTCGAACTAGTTATCTGTGTTTGTTTATGGGTTGTTTAGTGTTCTTAAGAATCTCTAATGGAAAACAGATTTTAAGCCTCTTTGACATTAAAAAGGTTTCTGTTTCTATTTAAAGATCAGTGACATTTGGTTGATTGTGTGTAATTCATGTCGATGGAAAGTGATTATAGTGACTTAAGTAGTGAGTAATTTGTAAACTGCATATTGATGAACATCTGACATTTGTCATGTTTTAAATATTTGTGCATAATATCATGATGCTGGTAAACTTTTAGGGACTGGTCTGGATGGCTGACTCATGTCGTGTCGTGCCGCATCCAGTGTAGACAGCATCACTGATTATAATAAGTTCTATAGTATTTTGTTGCGCCGCGCCACTCGCGTCCGGTAGACAGGGTGCACTGATTAGTGTCCTCTCATTCAACCATCTGTCTCCTCGGCTATTTAAGATGCAGCTCAAAGCTGGACTCATCCTTTTCAACTTAAGTAGCGCTTAGTTTTATTAGACAACCGCCAAACTGTAGTAGTGCAGTTAAACCAGTTTGTGGTTCGTTCAGTCTTTTATGTGACCTCTTTGGAGTATTATGGGCAATGACTTTGACCTTTAATCTTTGTCTGTCTGTTCTATTTCTGTTTCAGACTAAATTAATAATATAGAACTTTTTAGCAGAACTAGTTATCTGTGTTTGTTGATGGGTTGTTTGGTGTTCTTAAGAATCTCTAATGAAAAACAGATTTTAAGCATCTTTGGCATTAAAAAAGATTTCTGTTTCTATGTAAAGGTCCCAAAGATCAGTGACATTTGGAAAGTGTTGATTGTGTAATTCATGTCCATGGAAAGTGATTATAGTTACATATAAGTAGCGAGTCATTTGTAAACTGAATTTTGATGAACATCTGATGTTTACCACGTTTTGAATATTTATGCAAACTTGACTAGTCAGCCATCCAGACCAGTTGCTTAAAAGTTTACCAGCATCAAGTGTTCAACAACTAGTTAAATGAGTTTACTTTTTTCTTGTTTAAAGAGGATTAATTGAGATGGTTTAGCATGCTGACAGTGTACAACAACACTAAAGTCCTGTCTGAGATTGTATCTTTGAAGTTCATCTTTAAAGTACTGTCGCTACAGCCATCAAAACAGCATTTACAACAAATCATGTACAAGAAGTTGTTTTAATTTTGTAAATTACAATTGTACAAGAAATTAACTGAAAATTTGGTGATTTGTTTTGCGTTTTGCTTTTTTTGCAAGATTTTTGCAGCATCATGTGCATGTTTTTTTTTTAATTGATTTAAGATCCTTTGGCTTCGGATCAGATCTTTTGTACTTAGTCCAACTGGGGTGGACATCTGACATTTAAATGTTTTGAAAATTTGTCTGTAATATTCTGACACTGTGGTTAACCTTTAGTGATAAGCCTACAGACGGAGTAGTTAAGTTGTCATGCAGCAACATTAGTTGACTAATGAGTTCATCTTTTATGTTTATTTTCTTGTATTTCTTTTCAAACTGAGATGCTGAGTGGTTTGCATGATGACCGCGTGAGATGATTGTCTTGCAAAAGTAGCTGTAAAATGCACTGTCAACATGCTAAAATCATGTTAGCATCAGATTTTTAAGATTTAAGATTTAATTTCAGTGACATGAGCATGCATTGCATTCAATCTGCATTGATGTTGTAATGAGTTTAGAAACTGATTTTAAAGACCCCAGTGTTATTATTTAATCTGTTGTGAACTGTCTAGCTGATTTAAAAAACAAAAGTGTCCTGCATGAATCCCTTGATTGGTGTAGGAAATTTGACAGGTGGACAACAATTTAATTATAGTGCTGCCTTAAAACCAACCCGTCATTCAGACAACCCCCGAATAGATGGTTTTGAAAATATGTAGTTTAGCACATCCTTAAAGGTCAATAGATGATTGTCTTCAGAACATTTTTTGTTATGCTGGTTGAAAGTCTCTTCACATCCGGATAGCAATCATTAAGTTAAGTGGTCTAAATGTTTTTATCTGTATTTATATATTCTGTGGAAGGCGTAGGACCAAGAAATGTTCGTCCAATCAAAACGCTCGGTCCAAGCATTTTAATTGGCTTTCCTACCTGCCTGTCAACATATGTATTTGCATACCTCTGCGCACCCTGTTTCTCGCAGACAGGATACGTCATCAGCGCGTTCACACACGCTGTGCAGACAGAGCGATAATGGCAGACAAACATCAACAAGCCAATCTTCCTTCATGGTATTGTAGTAGTTTTACTAACTGTACTATAAAGTTTTCTCACCGGTGAATGACACATGATGTAGCCCAGTGGTTCCCAATTCTAGTCCTCGCGCAAGGGAAGCAGGGGAAATCAGTTGAAGTTTACTTCACTTCGGAACATTCATTCACGGATTTGCACTGCGCAGCATCTTCACACACAGACGAAACTTACTATAGAAGTGTGACATAATATACCGCTGTAAATAAATACTATTTAAATTCACATCTCGCACTCTTTAATGCCCTTTGTATGGAACATATACGCTCGCTTCAAACTGGAATTATGCCGGAATATCCGGTGATGTACACTTCCCAGGGCACTCATGGTCGAATAGAACAAACGTTGCACGTGATAAGAGATACATATGAAATGTGCAGAGTAGGAGGGTGCGAGGATTGGAATTCGGAACCGCTGATGTAGCCTATTGTAATGTTGTGTCTGGTGTTCTTGTCTGTGAGTGTAAATGCGTTCAGGGGGCGTGCCCTTTGACGGCGATTGCAGGGAGGGTGGGACGTTCGCTTTCAGTGCTATCAGGCTAAAGTTAGCATTTTCCAAGATCTCCTACTGCACCTTTAATATCTTTAATGTTCACTTGTATGGAAATTAATAGCAATGCTGTTTAGTCTCAAAGCGAATGGCATGTTTGAGTCATTATGATTCCTGCAGTCATTCGTTGAGCTTTGATGTCAGTCTGTCAAGTGTTTCCATGTGTGTTGTGATACAACGTCTGTTTTCTGGCTGTGAACTGATGGTGACCATGATTCAGCTGTATTTTTTTGTCCCGAGTCATCTAAAATGATTTTTCTAGTCTAAAAAGATTACTCGCCATGTATTTGTAATTCATGTGCAGGGGAACAGCTTGCAAAACCTTTTATATCTAGGGCCTTCACAGGTTTCTGATGTTATTGAAACATTCACTTTGAGAACTGAAAATTAAAGTCAGCGTTTCTAAACCTGTTTTCTAAGAGCAGTGTGCTTGTCAGGTGGTCTTAAAGCAATGTGTTTTACTACATTTTCTCATTTCTTACATATTTTCTTGTTGTTTTTACCCCTCCAGGGCAACAATGTGGGTTACTGGGAAGGGGAAACCAACAGGACCCTGAGGCTTGTGTAAATGTGCTTCCCGACCGCCTCAGTCGTCTGAAAAGGTCAGACCTCCCTGTGGCACACTTGGGCCGCTGGCACTAAGATGTCCCTCAGTAGTGACACTGCAGGCGGGAAAGGTGTGGACTCGAATGCGGTGGACACTTATGACAGCGGGGATGAGTGGGATATTGGTGTAGGCAACCTGATCATTGACCTCGACGCCGACTTGGAAAAAGACAAGCTTGAGATGTCTGGCACTAAGGACGGGGACGGAATGGCTGCTGCCTCGAGCGCCGTAGCTGCATTGCCGGACAACATAAAGTTCATTAACCCGGTGCCTCCTCCACCAATCAAAGACAGCAAATCCAAAGCTAAGCGTAGCAAGAATTCCAAGGACAGTAGCAAGTCCTCGATCCCTGATGGGCCCAAAAAGGATGCCCAGGGACGGACCCAAAATGAGGGCACTGGACCAACCGTGGGAAGCGGTTCCACAGCTTTACCTTCCGGGAAAGGTTCCGATAAAAGTAACAAAGCCTCCCGTAATGTTCAGAGTGGAAAAAAAGACAAGGAGGGTTCTGGGAAAAGCAAGAAGGAGAAAAACGAAGGGGTGCAAGCTGGGAACGTGATCTTGGAAAAGGACCCATTGGCACAGGTTATGCCTTTAGGCCAGGCACGCAATACCCCGTTTGAGGGGATGCAAAATTTGGACCTTGTTGGTGCTGAGCAACTAGGGAATATTACCCTTGATACCACTGGAATAGTCACACCTTTGGCTATCAAGAGTGAACCAGAAGAAGTGGAAAATAATGACTGCAGGACCGTGAAAAAAGTGAAAAGTGAAAAGGTGAGTCGACTGGTGTTTTCTTTGCTCTCGAAACAAAAATTGCATTGTCTGGTGTTCAGTTGGGTTTTAAGTTTCTATTCGTATAATAATCTGGTTGAGTATTATAAACAGTGATTTGTATAATGCATTAGAAGCTGTCAGTGGCACCTGACATATCCTGGTGTGCCAATTTGCTGGCTGCATTTCCTTTGGCACTAGTCCATTTTAAAGAACGGAAAACAGGGCATGCTTAGTTTGGTGGTCTAGATGTCCATATAGTAATGCATATAGCACTACCAAAAGAGATTTAGAAAAGAGGCCAGATGTCCAGAGATACAAGACCATCAGATCCCACGATTTTGTGTACTTCCATTTTAGTTCTTATATGAATAAAGGAATTGTGTATAAGAACAGCTGTAATGCTAATAAGATAATTGTACCAATTGTTGTTAACCAAATAACTATCTTGCCAAATGTTTAAGCCTTAGTCTGTCTTGTTACGGAGCTCATGTTTATTGTGAGATATCATCTTATATTTACATGCAGTTTTTCTGTCTGATTGAAGTTCTTGTTGCTCAATCTTGTTTGAATTGAGTTGTTGGCTGATTGTAGGCATTTTCTAGATTATTCATTGCACTCAATTATCGGCCTACTAGTTCTTAAGGAGTTTTGGCAGCTGGTCTAATTTGTAGCTTGATCTCATGTTAAAACAAGAATCCATGCCTCGACAGATTGTTCTTAGAAGAATGTAGAATTCGCCATATTCCCCACGGGAGCATCTACTAACACACGTTTTCTTTTGCAAATATGAGATGCATAGATCAGCGAAGACTAATGTATTAGTAGTCTTTGAAGTCATTAAATTCTGAGAACTTATTATATTACACTGCTTTTAGTTGAACATTGATTAAGCCGGGCTTGTGCATTACAAACGGAGAGGATAGACCAGTGTATCTGCTTACAACAGATCTGTGAAATTAGGTTTATTAAAAACCTGGTATATTTCAAAATTTACCTGGAGTGTTTTCTCAACCTCTCCTCTCATAAAAATGGAGCCCCGCACATGACATAGCCATTCACATCGCGTCTTTTGTGCGCTCAGGTTCATTATTTCAAATGTAGACACGCGGCAAGCGCACACACTGCACACTTCTGCGCCGCATTACGGCTCTGACAAGGTTTTGTTTCGTCGTCCATGCCATAGATGCAGATTTATTTTTCTACCAGTCGGTGCCCACTGCATAACGCGCACTTGCAATATCTGAGAGAGAGAGAGAGAG
>NW_015544138.1:1157731-1177256 GCF_001515605.1 Sinocyclocheilus anshuiensis | reverse complement strand
CCCACACTGCATAACGCGCACTTGTAATATCAAGAGAGAGAGAGAGAGAGAGCATCCAGTTTTGTTGACATAAAACTGGACGCGCTGGCGCCACTCTCTCTCACTCATATAGTGAGGGAAATCCACCTGCGAACCGAGCAGAGAGGTTAGGCTACTCACGGACTCAGTATGCACTCTGCAATGATAACGTGACCGATGCCTACATTCCATGTTCCCTACATAGTGGGCCTCCGGGGAGCCATTGAAATGTAACACTTGGACCCCTTGCTTACTTTCAATTGTGACAGGCAGCCAAATATAGGCTACTGGAAAGAGCAACAAGGGGTTTTCTTTAGACAGAACTGATGGTGATCTCTTTGTAATGTTCTTGAAAAAGATTTTTTGGGTAACTATGGCTTGAAGTTGAATGTTTTAAAACCATTTGACCTTGTTTTTGTGTGTTTTTAAAGTAATTTCAGTAAACACTAGTCCCTTTTTTGTCCAAAAAATGTGAGTTAACAACAGTTTTGTCTACTTTAATTGTGTTCCTGTTTAGGGTTTGATAGCTGTTCCGGGGCAGTTTTTTAGTTCTCATCTCCATAAAAATAAGACGCCGTTGCATCTCTGATTTGTTGTTGGTCTACCATTATGCTCGTATTTCTTCTTCGCTGGGAATTACAATTTCCGTTCATCTGACCATCCGCAATCTGGGAAGCGCCACCACAAGAAGTCTGGAGGTACTGCCGCTCCAGTAAGCCAAAGTGGTAAACAGCCACAGTGTAGTTATGAATTGAGATCTTTTGCATGTTTAAAAAAATATTGATACTTGGTGCCAGAGAAATATCGCGATAAATCGGCACATCGATTTATTGTCCCACCCCTAGTGTATATTGTAGTATGTGGGTGCGTCGCAATCAGCTCCCTTGTTCAGTAGTCAGGGCACTGATCAGGGAGTCGGCCATTTTAAGGGCTGTCTCAATCGCGAAATCATTCCAATGGCTGCAATATAACAAAGAGTGAAAAATTGAAGGGGGTCTGAATACTTTCCGTACCCACTGTATATAGATATTAGGGGTGGGAATCACAGGGTACCTCACGATACGATATGAATCACGATACATGGCTCACGATACTATAATATCAGAAATATAGCGATTCTACGATAATCGATATATTGTTAGACAATCCTATAACGATACAGCACGATATCTGCCTAACTATGAAAACAAAATGCCTGTGAAAAGTTTAATTGCAAGTTTTCTCTCTTTATTCAAGTCTAAACTGATAGAAAACAGCACAAAAAGTTCTGTAAATCAAATTTAACCTACCATTATGCTCGTATTTCTTCTTCGCTGGGAATTACAATTTCCGTTCATCTGACCATCCGCAATCTGGGAAGCGCCACCACAAGAAGTCTGGAGGTACTGCCGCGCCGGTAAGCCAAAGTGGTAAACAGCCACAGTGTAGGTATGAATTTAGATCTTTTGTATGTTTAAGAACATATCGATACTTGGTGCCAGAGTATCAATAACGTCTCGCGGCTGGAAATATCGCGATAAATCGGCACATCGATTTATTGTCCCACCCCTATTCCTGTTCTAACAGTAGAGCATGCCACTCGCTACGCCAAGGTCATGGGATCGATTCCCAGGGAGTGATAAAAAAATGAATGCAATGCAAGTTGCTTTGGATAAAATCGCCTGCCAAATGCATAGTAGTATACAGTATTGTGTTGTAAATTGGATTGTGTTAACTAAGCATTGGCATTTGCATTGAATTAAATTGTGTTCAAACATTAGATCAATGAGAATGCTATGGGTTTGTTTCCCAGGGAATGCATGAGCTGATGAAACACATGCCTTGAATGCAATCTAAGTTGCTTTGGATAAAAGCGTCAGCCAAATGCTTAGTAGTAAATTCCATTGCATTCTCTAAGCATTGATGTTTGCATTGATTTGATTTGCATTGTGGTTCTGTAGCTTAAACAGTAGAATAATGCCAAGGTCATGGGTTTGACTCCCAGGAAATGCATTACTGATGAAACAGATGCCTTGAATGCAATTCAAGTCGCTTTAGATAAAAGCATCAGCCAAATGCACGGTAGTAAATTGCATTGTGTTCACAAAGCGTTGACATTTGCATTGACTTCCTGTTCCTGTAGCTCAAACAGTAGAGTAGGTGATAGGTTCGATTCCCAGGGAATGCATGAACTGATGAAATGCATACCTTGAATGCAGTGCAGGTAGCTTTTTTGGATAAAAGTTTCAGGCAAGTTCATAATAGTACATTTCATAGTGTTCACTAAGCATTGATATTTGCATACTTGCAATTCTGGCCTAATTCTTAAGTTGAAATGGTAGTTTTCCTCCTTGATTATGTTCTGGTGGTTAGAAGAGCCATTCTGAGCTTTGTCCCTGGTAGAAAGCTTTCTATTGGCACTATAGTGCTGCGCGACCAGTGGCCCCCATTCATGACTTCCTCTGACTGCCGCTATTGTCTTCTGGTACATTCTTTAAACAAGCACATGGGGTTTGCTCTGGGCCTCAATTCAATTCAAGTTTATTTGTATAGCGTTTTTCGCGATACAAATCATTGCAAAGCAGCTTTACAGAAAATTAAGTTTCTACAATATATTTAGTAGTAGCTTGTCAGTGGTCACTGTCAAATTGATGTACATATGGCAGAAATGTATGGTAAAATTCATTTAAAGACATAATCAAACAGACGATGAACACTATTAACAGCAATGATTATATGTTGCAATCAAACTTGTAGCAAACTTTGTTAGTTTATGTTGTTTGAGGGTTGGCATCATCTGAGGTCTTCTGAGGGGTTTGCATCATCTCTTCTCAGGTGTTCGGTCATCTCAGGTCTTTGTAAGGGCTGGATCCAGACTGAAGCTTGTGTAAATCCTAGTTACCACGTGATGTCAAACCCGAACGTTATCAGGAAGGCTATTCCAGAGTTTGGGAGCCAAATGCGAAAAAGTTTTGCGACCTTAGGGAGCGTGATGGATTGTAGCATGGTAGAAGGCTAGTTAGGTACGCAGGAGCTAAACCATTAAGGGCCTTGTAGGCAAGTAATAATATTTTGTAACTGATATGGAACTTAATAGGTAGCCAGTGCAGAGACTGTAAAATTGGGGTAATATGATCATATTTACCCCCCTCAAGGGGAGGGACAACAACAGCTCAAACAAAACACGAAATACCTCTTCCTCTTTCCTTTTAACAACCAGATCTTGAGGTGTGAGGAGGGGATGCTATCGAGTGTCAGGGAGGGGGACCAGACCAGATTTTCAACCATCTCTAAAGTGGTTTCGCATTTCCACATCCCATGGTGCAGGCGGGGCACTGTGGGTTCGAGCCGTGCGATGGAAGGCAAGACTGGTTTTCCCACCTTTCGTGGCCATGCAGGAAGGCAGGAGCGATGCTACCTGCTGCGTGTCCCTGCCGGACTAGCATATCCACTAACACTGTGGACACTTAATTTCCAGCGATACCGTTGACTTGATTGCAAAGATACTATTTAAACTGAGCTGGATGTTGACATCACTGAATTCAATGATGAACTGTCTTTAACTGAAAAATTTGTGTTTACTATTGTCATTTTGCATTATTGACACACTATTTTCCTAATTAATGCTGTTCAGTTGCTTTGACACAATCTGTATTGTTAAAAGCGCTATATAAATAAAGGTGACTTGACTTGACTTGCACACAGTCGTTATCACCCTGAGAATAACATGGGCTAATTTAACCCCTCTCTGCAGTCATTTGACAAGGGGAAGTGACCTTCTTTAACAAGCCATCTCCAGTCGTGGACTGAACCACAATCTATGATGATGGGGTGCATAAGTGACAGTACACCGAACAGAATCACACTTTTGTCATGCTAGGTTATGATTTGTTGTATTTAAACTTTAAGGAAATTATTTAGTTTGGATTGTCTTGTGGGTTTTGCAGCTTGGCTTTTGGCTTTTTAGTTCTGTTTTGAAGTGAGTGACTTATGCAGTCTTTATTTTGAAAAGTGTCAAAGTGTGCAAATTATTATCATTATATATTTTTTTCCCCTCTCCTCATTATATTTTGAATAACGCTGCACAATATAACAGTGCCAAATTGGTAGGGGTGTAACGATACACACATTCATATTGAACCGTTTGGTAAGAGGCTTTCGGTTTGGTACCCATTACAAATCAAACGATTCGATTCATTGGACTAATCCTATTACATTTGGAAAATAAAACAGCTTAAAGTGTGTGAAATATAATGTTCTCAGTGCCACTGCGCTCAACAAGGCAGCCCAAACGACGTAACAGGCAACGTGCTCTCTGCCCAGCGATAACCTCCCCTTGCTAGGGTGCATCGAAAGATGATGATCTTGTCGACAATAGCCAGAGATATTGTCAAAAACATCAGTTGTTGGCAATATTAAGATATTTGGCATTTCCAATTAATGTAGGCCTGTTACATTCTTATTTTTATTAGGCCTATTATTATTATTATGAAGTTACTTTTATTATTAAATTAAAATTACAATTAATATGCCCCGCAGTAATTATCAAATAACTGATGTGCTGCGAGGATAACAAAAGATTAGGCTATTTACTCCTCAATTAAAATGTTTTTAAAAAAGGTATTTTAAAACAGGTCTATTATACTATGAATTATAGGCCTACAATTAAAATATTAACACTGCAGTCATCAATAAAAATCTATTAAATAAGAAGCTTTAGCCTATTTCAAGCACCGACTTTCCAAAACAACCTGTTTAACACGAAATATGTTTCTTCTAATTTTTTTCACTATGTAATATTAGAAAGATTAAGGGAATAAATGAAAACAGTTAGCTATATACTAGGGCTGTGCGATATTGAAGAAAAATGCGATATGCGATACCTTGTTAAAAAATGCGATATTCGATATGCGATACGATATTGCTTAAAGTGTGTAAAATCTATTTCAATTATATTTTAAAATATTTAAAAATGAAAATTATATAACCAATTTGTTTCACATTCTTTCTTGGAAAAGAAAGAATCACTACAACTTCTGAAAGTGACGAGCAGTGTTTTAGCATTACATAAAAAGTAATGTCACAAATCAGAAAATGTCATTTTGACATCAGTGTGAACATACAAACCAAAAAAAATCAATGACACTAATTTTATATCATTGTAACTTTGCTTTCCTACACTTAAAGAACTTCTTCATATACCACAGCAAAAACTATAGTCTGAGAAAGTTCAAACATGATTAAAGGCAAGTGAACAGTCAGTCAAAAAAAAGAGAAAAAGAAAAAAAAGAAATACACAATTTACAAGCATAGATAATATAAACAGTTGTATTCAGGTACAGAAATGTAATAATTAAGTGTAAAATAACACTGCATAGTGTTCACTGTATGAATTAAATTTAGATTAATCTTTGTTATAGCTGTTTTGTTGTTTGATTAACATTAGTGACGTATTCAGCAGCACGTATTTATAGGCTGCTGTCCCTTTAAACCCGACTGCACGGATCCAGTATAATGATACACATCCGATTTCTTTCTCAGCTGTTTACATTCATTTAAAACATAACCGACTGCGTTTACGAGAATGATCGTCGAGACGGGTACTATTGACATAATTCTGTGTGTATGTGTCTGTTCAAACATGAGGAGATGCAAAAGACGAATCAACTCGGTGTTCGCCTCTCTCTCTGTGCACGCGCTTTGCAGGTGTGCGGCAGAACTGAAGATACGCTGTGCGAGATGCGGCTTCTGCGCGCGCTTCAGGTGTGAGTCAGACAGCAAGACGAGACGGCAGAGTTGTTTTCTGCAACTTATTGCACTTAACTCTTTTTAACGTCAAGCAATTCTCTGCTATATGCGTCGAACTAAAACTTTGACCTTTTGCAACATTTTGATTTAAGTAGCCTATTATTAAAATGATTCAGATATCGCACGCCCTTGCGATATGCATATTGCGATAATTCGATAATTTCCATATATCGTGCAGCCCTACTATATACTGTTATCAGCATATGTTGAAGTAGATTCGTCTTGTTATCTCTGAGAGAATATGCGGTGTCAGATGCAGAAAGCTCCATCATTACTCCGTCATTCCGTTTTTACTTTCACTTTCTGCACAGTGAATTGACTGAGATTAAGGGTGTACTCACACTAGGCACGGTTGCCTTGAACCGAGCCCGAGCGCGATTGTTCCCTGCACTCATATTGCACTTTAATGTTCTGGGCCAGAGCACGCTTACGTCATTCACGATGCAACTTTTTGTTTTGGAAAAAAAAAACCGGGAAGAAAAGCACTTTTGCTAATAGACTGCCTAATAGATTTATCATTTATGCCATGCAGCGATTTTCACTTGATTGCGCTGCACGTATCAGATGATTATTACGGAGGCAGCTGACGTTGACGGAGGAATTTGCAGCTGTTCATCAATAAGATGAGAACCAGGCCCGTTATAATCCTAAATATGCTTGATTTTATTCAATGAATTGATAAGTGTACTGTAGTAGTAGTAATAGAAGATGTATGCTGTCGTAATGATGACAGTAGCGCACACAAAATAGTAGCTGTTCCGTGCTGCGGCGCAGTTAGCGATCAGACTACATGCATACCGCACCTGATCCCAACTGAACCGTGCTCTGGCCCACCTCTTCCAAGCGAGCCAGGGACGGCCAGATGAACCGCGCCCGGGCACAGTACGGAGCGATCACACTAGTCAAACGAACTGGGCTTTGGAGGTCAAACGCGCTCGGGCACGGTTCAGATCGCCTACTGTGAGTACACCCTAAGACGTTCACCGGCATAACTCTTGCACAAAGTTTGCACATTGCTTGTGTGTGATATCCATTGGCTCACCTTCATGGTTTTAAACAGAAATATTTCCAACATTGCAACGTAACCAATTACCCCCGTACCAAACCGAACCGTGACACCACTGTGTCGTATCGAACTGAACCGAACTGTGAATTTTGTGAACCATTACACCCCTACAAATTAGATATCGGCCAGTATATATATATTTATTTATGACTGATATTGGATATATACCAACCAATAATTGCCATCAAATATTGCCTATAATTATTTTTGCCGTCATATAGCTCATTTAAAGTTTTTTTTTTCTTTTAAAAACAATATTTTAATAACAGTTAAATCTTTAGCCAATCTCAAAATTAATATCAATTTAATTCATTCAGTACATAAGTTTTTTATATTTAATATTTTATAATGTTGTGATGCCTAAAATCACTTGTATTTAAAAAAATTATTGAAGTTTATTTAAGTGTTTTTAACTGTTTTATTAAGTGTTCTATTCCGTTTTAAGTGTTGTTTATTTTATTTTATTTAAATTTATTTAGTAGTCCAGTAGTACAAAATAGTACAGTAATTAAATTCTAACATTTATTGGTTATTTGCCATAACATTTGTATAATTGTTGACTTATCATACTGGCCAGAATTTCAAAATTGGTGTATCCCTACATTTTTGAAAAATTATTTTTTTAATATTTGGAGTTATTATTATTATTATTGTTGTTGTCATTGCTATTATTATTATTATTATTATTATTATTACCATTTCATTTTTTAATTAATTTACTTTTTACTTTTTTTTTTTGGAATGCCATTCCCAGTCTTTATCATCTTACAAATCAAGTCATGCTCTTTTTTTTTTCTCTCTCAATGAATATCCAGTTTCATTCAGAAGCAGCTAACATTACAGCCATTAAGTGAGTTGTGAATGCCGTTTCACATTGAACATGTTGTACATAACATGTCTACTGTTGACACTCGAACCATTTGCTCGTCTGCATCCCATGCTGTCATTCGTTATAGCCGCGTTGATTCAGCAGTCTGCATTCTCACCCTAAATATAGAGGCAATTGCTTTGAGTTGGTGGAAGTTGCTCTCAGACCGCACGACGTGCACTGTGAATTCGCCCCAGCAGCGAGATCAGAGCTCATGGTCGTAACTCTGACTGGCGTGAGTTGCTAAGTTTATTGCTCCATCGGATGGTGATCCAGGAAATCCTTTCTGAGGGTTTCGTCGGTTGTGCGAATGTTTAATATTGGGATCTTTACTGCCCATAAACGGTGTTTTCCAACATCTGGATCTCCGCTTGAGTCGAAAACAGGCCGGCCGTGGGTTCACACCCGTTGTTATTGGCTCAGGCGGGGAATTAGCTGCCGTTGTAGACTACAGCTCAGTGGATTTGTTAGACGGCCAGTGAATAAACCATCTCAAGATAATCCAGATTTAAAGATCTGGGTGTGATGCAACCCTTTTTTCTGCACATGATGGTATCGCCGCTTCAGAAAAGCCACCTGGAAATGGAGTTTATTGCATTTGCTTCAGTACTTAACAGTTAACTTGATGTTAATGTGGTTTTTGTATAGCCAACTACCAGTCAGACTTTCTTCACGAAATGTAATCTAGTTAAACCACACGATTCTATTGTGCCAGTTTTTTGGCGCTTGACGGATTAGTTGTGCTTGTAATTAATTAAAGCTTTTAACTTGGGTATGTTGTAAAACCACACAAGCTTTTCTCTTGATTGTTTGCTTTAAGTATTGTTGCTCTAAAGGTGACTTTTTTTTAGTCCTGTCCCTCGGTGTCTTAAGCGTTCAAGACTAAGAGTGCACATTCGTAATCCCAGGAGACGCATTAAGCTTTTCTTCGAACTCTTCTTGGCAGCTGTTTTTGTTTCCTAGAACCTTATCAAAACACACCAGCTTTGGCGTAAATGCCCGATGCGTTGTGATTAGCGTGACGTGCCACATACTTATTTTAAACCTCGTCGACAGAAGCGCCACGGTAACAGCGCGTGGTATTTCAGTACCGATCTGTCAACCCACATGCTCTGGCACGCCATGCTCCATTTTAAGGGATGCTGACAGGAACACGGATTGATTTATAGTGTCTCTTTTTCTCCCTGTCAGAGGGTTGATCTTGTTCTAGTAAATACCCAGGTTATTTTTTCGCTCTTAACACTTCTTAAGGTTTCATTATTTGGTGGATACGTGTTCCCCGAGGCGATCTCTGTATCGCAGGGCTTTCGATGCTTCGTAAGGCTGTAGTTTTGGCGTAATCCTGGCTGACATGCCAACTACAGGATTAGGTTTATCGTTATGCGATGGCGTCGAGCCTCACTTCTCTCTCTCTCGTTTGCAGACTCTCCACGTTGGAGTGTCTTTCTTTGAAAAATTCACGTTGGGCTGCTTGTTTTGCCTGGGCGTAATTGCTACATCCTCACCAATAAATCCAGCGGAAGATAAAGACGGGGAGGTGGGAACCGGTGAATCGTGATGGCCTTTCCTCTCTCTCTCTCTCTCTCTCTCTCTCTCTGTATGTTTTACTGCTTTGTGATTCAGCCATTAACTCTGACAGTCAAGTCATCTTTTTTCTTTATAATTAAGCAGTGTTTGCTAAGGCAACCGTCACTGTTACTACTCATGCTTTGTGATTTGAACAACATAATTGATTTCAGTTCAGCGTTAGAGGTGGGGTTGGGATTTAAGAAATAGTCTTATTCAGAACCAGTTCTGTTGAAGAAATATTGGTACTGAATGGTTTTCATGACATTGGTTTTTGTTAACCATTCATCCAACAGCACGACCAGTGGTGTTTTATACATGGCCAAATCACAAACCAGTGACAGCCTGGCATTTAGTCCAAAATCAATCCAAAAGACTCATTCTTAAATCCATGAGTTATCAGTTTTAGAGTTTTGTTTTAATAAATGGTAATTTTTAAAACAAGCGTTGCTTTTGTGTAACGCTTAGATGGGTGCTGCTCCTTCAAAAGTACTAAAATAATAATTTTAGTACTCCGCTTAATCGTTTATGGAGCTGTAATTATATAATTGTAAATGTCCTTTACAAATTAAGAACTGGTCTTACACGGAACCAGATTTATTTAATTAAAAATATAAAATCTCAAAATGAATGTGAATTTTTTTGTTCTGTACATTATAATGTTGTGTTGTCTAAAACCATTTTTTAGATAAGTTTTTAGTGCTTTTTTTATTTAAACAAAATAGTAGCCTATAGAATTGTTTTAGTATTTTTATTTTATGTTTAATTACTATTTTATATTTTGTTTTAATTTTATTATTATTAATAATAATTAAATGATTATTTAAATTTTAAATTATTAATTATACTTTTCACCATCTAAATCAAGTTGCCTTTAATTTATTTCATAAATACAGCAAGTGAATGATTTTCATGTTATGCGTTTTCATCAACAATTCATACAAAAATCACTACCATTGTCTGATTTGTGATCAACTGACTCTTGTTAAATGAATCAGGCTTGTGACAGTCTCAAATTCAAGAGCTTCAGAGATTTGTTGTAATTAATAGTGTTTTTTAATTGAATAAAGTAAAAAAATAAGCATTTTAATACTAATTAATACAGAGATTGCTCCTTCAAATGTATTAAAAGGACCAGAATTGTGAACCAGAATCATTCACTTCCTTGAGATTCCCATCCTTGCCTCAAAGCCGCACCGCATGTCACTGTTGTTATTTAATTTGTTTATTCATATTAATATTTAAATTACATAAACAAATTGACACATTGCAATCTATTGAATTTGGTCTCAAATGATCAAGCATTTGAATCTTGCTATGGTGGCGAGGCCTGTGAAAGCCATCAGAGAAATGTGAAACAAAGCCCTTTCATGGCCGCCTCTCCCCTCCCTCAGGTTTTTCTCCATCTTTCTTTCTCTCCCTCTCGTCCTCATGTGCTCGCGCTGACTCTTAGCGAGCATGTGTGTGTGTGCGGCGAGCCGTGGGGGAAGGGAATGGAAGAGCGAGCGAGAGAGAGCAGCTGTCCTTTGCTGTCAACCAGTGCATTTTCCAATGCGCCTCGTTCCGTGTGTCTGTGCGCGAGTAGTGAGGAGAGTGGAGGGGGAGGGGAGGGTAAGATCCATGCAGCTGCTAGGAAATGCGGTTTTCAGTGGAGAGATGCCATTCAGTTTTCTGTTCTTTGGCGTTGACAGCGTTTTAGCGTGTGTGTGCATGCATGCATGCGTGTGTGTCAGCCACAGGTAATATCTCTGACTAGCGTCGATACACGATACTATCGTCTATCTGCACAACCCTAATATGTGGTGTATAGTGAACAATTCGTCATTGTGCTAATCTGAAGCAGGGATTCCCAAACTTTTTTATCAGCCGAACTCTTTGACCTTAAATATATTTGAAGTAGTTTTGAAGCACAAGTTAATATTTCAATAATTTAACACGTTCAGGGTCCTCTAATTGGTCGGAAATGCAGGAAATGCAGGCAAACAACTAAAATATGTAACCTTTTTTTCACAAGTATTTTATTGAAATTAGTTTTATTTTAAAATGTGCTTATTTATATTATTATAATTTTTTTTTTAACGTTTTTAGTATTTAAATAATTAGCTTTTCGTCAAATCATAAACCCCTTGCTGTTCCCTTCTGAACCACCAGGGTTTGCAAACCCAAGTTTGAGAAACCTTGATCTGAAGAATAAAAATGTTTGTTTTCATAATATTTTGCAAAATAAATTCACTTTCTCTGCCTCTGTCTTGCTCAGCTTTTTATCATGCTGATGTAAGCAAGGCCGTGTGGGCGGGGCAGTGACATAATTTCCTGCTTTTAATACCTTAAGATAAAATCAACTTCCGCCTAGGGCTGTGCAAAAAATCGAATGCGATTTTCTTGTTCATCTCGTCAGTAAAGCCGGTTCTGTGATTAGTAGTAAATCTCCAGCACGTGCTTTCAGATGGAGCGGCATTTAATACACAGAGCCGTAGTTCACCGACAAGCTACGCAATATCGTGTTCAAAATCGCAGGTGATTCATTGCCGATTATGAGCGCGATTTTGTGTAGCTTGTCAGTGAACTACGGCTCTATAAATGCCGCTCCATCTGAAAGCACGTGCTGGAGATTTACTACTAATCACAGGAGCTGCTTTACTGACGAGATGCACATGAAAATCGCATTCGATTTTTTTGCACAGCCCTACTGCCGCCCCTCATTATTTCTTGCTAAGTATTCAATTAGACTCCAAAATATTGAAGTTAAATGTGTCAAGCGCCATTTTTTGTTGTCATCTTCAAAAAATAAAGAAAAAAAGACATGATATTTCATCAAAACATAGAAAATCAAAGAAATCTCTTTTTTGCAAGTGTTTTATTTCGGTTCTTATTATTTTTTTATATAGTTTTATATAGTTTATATTTTTTTCTTAGTTTTACATTTTTATGATTTAAAGAAGCTTTTCAACAACTCATGAACCACTTGCAGTTCCCTCCTGAACCACCAAGGCTTTGCGAACCCTAGTTTGGGAAACCCTGATCTGAAGAATAAAAATGTTTGTTTTCATAACAATTTGCAAAATAAATTCACATTCTCCACTTCTACAACAACTTTTTCCTCTTGCTGATGTAAGCAAGGCTTTATGGGCGGAGCAGTGACATAATTTCCTACTTTTAATACCGTTGGATAAAATCAACTGCGTCCCTCATTATGTCTTGCTAAGTATTTAATTAGACTCAGAAATACGCCAAATTACTTGTTAAATGTGTCAAACACCATTTTGTGTTATCTTCAAAAAAAAGTGTAAAGAAAATAAATAGATATGTATTCACTCAAAACATGGGTAAAGAAATCTTTTTCACAAATATGTCAGTTGTTTTATTTACAATAAGTTTTCTTTTTTACATTTTTATAATTTAGTAAATTAGCTTCTTAACAACTCACAAACCCCTTGCAGTTCCCTCCTGATCCACCAGGGTTTCACGAACCCTAGTTTGGGAAACCCTGATCTGAAGAATTAAAATGTTTGTTTTCATAATATTTTGCAAAATAAATTCCCTTTCTCCGCTTCTGCAACAACGTTTTTCTCTTGCTGATGTAAGCAAGGCCGTGTGGGTGGGGCAGTGACAGCATAGCGTACTTTTCACAATCCATTTGAATAAGATTTTCCATTTCTTGCTAAGCACACAATTTGGCTCAGAAATGTGTCAAATTATTTAAGTTAATTGTGTTGAATGCCATTTCATGTTGTCATCTTCATAAAAGTGTAAATAAAGAACAAAATTACAAGTGTTCACTCAAAACACGGCTAAAAAGCGAGCAGGGCAGTGTGAAAGAAACCCATTCACGGCTTGTTTCTGAGATCAGCAACCTCTCTTTTCTCATCCCCGTCCGTTCCCAAGTTGACAGCAGCCAGGAAGCCTGTACTCCATTAAAACAAAGCTTTTCCAGTTGGGAGAGGAGGGGAGGTCTGTCTTTTCCTGGAATGTCTCCTCATTTTGGGTCTCTTGCTCCTCCTGGGCCGAGACTCCAATCTTTTTGTGTCTTTTCCGCAACGAGAGGTTTCTCGCCACACTGTAAATCCTTTACTGGTGTTTACATGAGTGTCGGCAGTGACCTTTTCTCATCTCATTTCTTTCCCTATCTCTCACATTTGCATTCCCCCCCTCCTGTAGTTCCTCCCCTTTCTCTCACCCCTCATGTAACTTTGGCACAGCGTCTCGGCTCTTGAACGGAGAGGCTGTTAAACTCCCTCACCGCACAATTTGTGAAGGCTGCCCCTGGGTATTTTAGGCCCCTGGGTTAGCGAGCCAGGAAACGCCCATGCTGTCCCGTCTACAGCTCAAACAGAGAGCAAAAGACTCGTCTGAGCTGCAGTTATGAAAGCAAAGGACATCCAGACAACAAACACCGCCAGCTAGGAGGGTAAGAACTCGGGAGACAAAACTGTAGCATTCAGAAAACGGACTGACTTGATTTACATCCACATTGAAGTAATTTAATTGAACTGCAGCACTAAAATGTACTTCCATTTTCAGTGCACTAGTTCTGCTCTAGCAAACCCGACATCGTTTGATTGAATGCAAACCGCAACAACAGGCTAATCTTTGTTTGTTGTGTTTATATTTCCAGGGAACATGTGGTATTACGCCAGAAGGGAACGGTGCATGTGGCGCAATTATTATCAGTAAAGATATCTACACTACAAGCTTTGTGATAACAGAGATAGCTTTGTTGATAGAGCGATCGCTTCCAGTGTAGATTGGGATTATTGAATCCATCTGGTGAGAGGCCGTTCACATCTTATTGGAACAGGAAGAGAACTTGAGACACGTTTTTCAAATTTGAACTAGTTTTAATGCAACGCTCATGCTGCAAGATCCTCACCGTGACCGAAGACATTGATAGACCAACACTTTAAAATCTAAAGATTATTTCCCCTTGTAGTATTATGTTCGAATTCTGGGTGCAATTTTTATGTTTCAAGTCAAAATGACCCTAATTGGATTCAGTACAATTCACCAAAAATCACAGCATGAAAACAAAAAAGAAAATCAGATAAAACAGTAAACCTTTAACATTAACACTTTTAATTGTTGTAAATGTAATCTTTTTTAATTATTTTTGTGCACCAAGATCCTTGGTTTGATTCCCAGTGAAATTACCATGATAAAAACACTATCAGTCTACATTTATTCGGATAAAAGCCAAAATGGTCTGCCAAAATGCATACGTGTAAATACGTGCAAAGTTCTGACGTTACCGATCTTATTTATTTATTTATTTTTATTTATTTTGGGTCTGTGCATCTGCCGTTAGCCATAAATTTGCAGCTCGAATTGACCCGCGAACATCAGTATCGTAATAGAAACTTTGTACGCACATCCCACAACTCCTCAAAGTGTCTTTTTGCAGACACTAATGGCTCTTTTCCACTGCGTGGTACGACTCGGCTCGGTACGGCTCGTTGTACTAAAAAAAGTACCAGGTACTGTACCCAGTGGAATCCCCCCCAAATGTGAACCGTACGGAGCCGTACCGTGCCGTACCCTGCAGTGGAAAAGCGCCATATATAAGAAATTTTCACAAAATGTAAAAAAAAAAAAGAAAATCCTAGGTTAACCATATTTCCAAAAGTTTGATTTTGTGTCACGGGTCAAATTGACCTGCAGCATAGGCTAATTGAAAGGGTTTAAACTTGTCTTTTAGTGATAATCACATTTTCCTAGCCCTTCAAAAGTTTTTCCGTAATTAAAATTGTTAAAGAACATGTCCTAATTTTACTCAGACTGACTTCTCAGGCTTTAAACAATCGCGTGTCTCCGATAACCCCGTGAAACGTCTTTTCTCATGGGCTCCAGTTTGCACGCTTGTATTAGAACAGACAACATCTATAAATGGGTCAAGGCAGAGGAACTTTGTGAGTCAATCCATTGATTGTGTGCTGAAAGGAGAATATGAGCATATCTGTTACATGCTCGACGTCTTTGTGCTTTTGTGTGAATGTGTGCCTCTCCCCTCACCGGTTCACACTGTTCTTGTGTGTAAACAGCGTGGTGTTAACCGAGGTCAGGACTACACAAAACCACAATGTTTTATTTATCTGTTTACCTCACTCTCGCTCTCCTTCCTCTGCAATCCAGCCGCTGCAGGCCTGATCCAGCCTCACCGCAGGCTGTCGCACGCTCAGACCGAGGAGGCCATTGCGTTGCATGCAAGCCTATTGGATAAGTCCAGACTGGCCCCCCTGCTTGTTTCTTTTTTTGAGCGAACAAAAAGAGAAACCAGATGCACTGGCTTCATGTATTTTTTTCCCCGAAATTTGAAAAGCCTATTCATGCACAGAGTGAGTTTGTCAGATTTTTTGACATTTGCTCTTAGTGTGAAAAGTCTTGGTCAACTAAATGTTGACTATCTTTGTAGCTTGGAGTTAGATGAGGTCTATGCAGCAGTGCTGTTTTAGTATTATTTACATACTAATAAAATATTATTAGTAGCCTATATAAATAATGTAAATTATTAGTAGTATATAAATATTATTAATACTTTGAATTAGCTTTTCTATATTCAGTTTTTATTTAAATTTAAATGTAAGTTTTTTTAATGTGCTTTTGTCATTTTTATTGGTTTTTGTTTTTTAATATTTTTATTTAGCTTTAATTTATTTTTATTTCATTTGTAGTCATTTTTAGTAATTATCAGCCTTTCTAATTTTCATGCAAGTTTTTAATCTAATATTCTTAATTCAGTAAACAGAAACATATTTTTGTTGACGGTTCCTTCAACTCAATTTATTCTCCATACAAACATCTGATAAACAGTAATAAAATCAATCTCTCGTGCTCTCTATAAATGCCGTGTATCCGTGTCTTCATGAACAGCAATCCTTGTTGTGCAGATTTGCTTGAATTTAATTCCGCCCCCTTTGTGTTTGGTCTAGAAACCGAATCTGACATCAGATTATTTATCAGAGAACAATCGGTGCCTTTTAGGATATCAGGAGGATATCACACTTAATGCCCTGCTCAAATCTGAGTTATTTTTAAATAAATCCACAGCAGTGGAAGAGCTCTGAAAACCGCTAGGGGGTTGTGGGTAGTCATCTTTTTATGAGCCAATTTGTTCTCACGAGCTTCCTTTTTTCTCTCTTTAAGGAACTCTTAAAGAAACTCAGATTTAATTTAAGATTATCGCAGGCTATTGTGTTAAGCGATTGTTTGCTAACGGACACTATGCTAATTGCCAGCTAATACGCGTCTGCATTGAACCCCAAAAAACTGCGTCCGGTGAGCTGACAGCTAAAAGCTCTGGCTGGCGCTGCCCGTGTTCTCATTTACAACGCACACACCTCACACTGATAATGAGCTCAAAGTGGAAAAACTTTGCTTTCTCTCCGACAGGTACACTGACAGGTGCGCTGGCAGGTTACACCAGTGTCTGTCTGGGCCTGAAGAGGTTGGCTTTGCAGAGAAGGCTGCTTTAATGAGATTACAGCATTGATCTGAAAGTCTAACGCTACTGAGACTCTGAAAAGGAAGAAATAATGTGTTTTTTTTGCACAAAATGATTTGCAGCAACAAAGCAACCTGAAGTCATAGTCAGAGTTGGCGATGGTGGAGCACAACTCAGATTTATGCAGATGAGTTGTGTTGTGAGTAGGAACCAAGCGGCAACCTCCCCCTCTCTCTCGTGAAGCCAACAAGGAAGTGACTTAAACTGCAATTCATCGACTGGCCGCTAGAGGCTGGCTGCAAAAGGGAGTCAATCCCATAGACTCCCCATGTTAAAATGCCCAACTTTACAGCAGAAAAAAACATGTTTACAGCCTGGTTCAAAAAATGATTTTGGTCTATATAGCTAATTTTGCCCTTGATGACAACTGTGAGGGGGGTGAATTTTTTTTATAACTCATCCGTTTAAATTATATTAAGCCTTAAAGTTCTGCATAATTAAGGGCGTGGCCACTTGAGTGACAGGTGGATTGCCGCTGCTGTCACCACCGTCGAGCTAGGTGGGTGTGGCTTCAGCAACCTGCTCCCGCCTCTTTGCCCATTTTCGATTATTCGGGAGTGACGCGCGGTGACGTGCTGCCAAGATGGCGACGGCCGCCTCCGCCCAATTTTGAGCTTCAAAAACGCTCTTCGGAAATCTACGGGTGACGTCACGGACACTACGTCCATGTTTTTATACAGTCTATGGTAGGAACCAACAGCACAAGAGATTGAATTGCTGTCAGTCTGAATGTCGCTGTTGCTAAAGAGTTCTGGTTTTAGTAAGACAGACACTAGGCCTATTTATCCAAGTGTGTGGTGGGTTTTTTTTTCTGACTGTTCTAGAATGCAGACGTTTGTATGTGTGGCTCTGTATGTGAGCAAGCTGGGAAGGATGGTGAAGTGAAAACAACAGAGTCATGCCTTTTTTATGTTGTGTGTTAAAAATGCATCAGGCATAAATGTTTAAAGGCAGGTGCCAGTTCGGTTCAGGCTCTCTGACAGTTTGCTGCTGCTCTCACCTCATCTCTCCTGACAGGACCCAAACTTTACCACCAGACAAACGAAAAGTTTTGAGAAATGCTATATGAATTCTCCAGAGATATGGCAGAGCTTTGTTTATAACCCTTGTTTAACTTTCCTTCTTTGTCTGTCTGAGGTTTTCTATTTTTTTTTGTCTTCCATGTGCATTTAAGAGATGATGACAGCAAACAGTAGGATAAATCCATTTTAGTAAAAGGCCAGACACACATTTTGTGTAAGTATGCAAATGCATATTATGCAGATCAATTGTCTACATTTGACCGCTGAAAAAGTGTCATAGCATTACCATTTTTTGAACGTACTCTAGTAGTACCATGTTATTCTTTGAAATGCTTTGTACAAAGATACCGTGGTGTATATGAATATGGTAATGTACCACAGTATTGCCATCACTTGAAGGTACTGTTATGCACTGTTTCAACCTTTCAGTTTTTCACCCGTCTTTGAACTCTTCATTTATGTCAGTGACCTGTTTTTGGTTTTAGGTTTGCATGTCGTTTCTGCCAGACCTTTGGTTAACCTGTTAGTTGCTCTGCATTTTGCAACCGTGCAGTTGAAAGTGCTGTTCTTATGAAATGCGTGCATTTATCTATTTGTGAAAGGTGGAAAAAGAACTTTCAGTATGACTGTGTTGTACAAATCTGAGAGCTCTGGCAAATTTCACTGCTGTTCCTCTCTCTCTCATTCTCTTACTTAATTGTCCTTGTATCTGTAGGGCCCTGAAGGTGCAGTCAGGGGGAGGAATGAAGGGATTTATGAGGTGTTAGCATGAAGGGGCCCCCTGGCCTCCTGCGCACTGTGTGTTAGAGAATGTCAAGCGTTCTGTGAACTGCGTCGCTGTGAGAGCCGTTGCACGCAGTGACTGCTCAACTGTGGAATGTGTTTTCAGTTCACTGTTTATCTCCCAAACCTGCGTGTCCATGTAGTTCCTTGGCTTACACCCTGAACTTTGAAACAAGGCGATAGTCTTTGTCTCTTTCGGAAGAAAAACATCAATTGTTAACAGTTGCAAGAAAATGCAGTGTGACAGAAGCCACCGCTTTGAAAAGAAGATTTGTTACAGCCCAATTGAGTTTGAGAAAAGCCGAATGTGTGATTGATTCAGAATTTGAGCTTGAGAGCTGAACTGCTATGAAAAGCCTCACCCTGAACCCCTCGATCTATTCAGAGTCCCGTGTGATTGCCCGTTAAATTCCCCTCTCTTTCCCCAACTCAGCCGGCGTCTGAATCCTCTCTACTCCACCTACTTGACGCTTTTGCGCAGAGGATTAAACAAGGAGTGCTTTGGTTCCCACTTGGGGAACTGTGCAGGGGCTTGCGTTCCTGCAACCTTCCATTGACAGCAGCCTGGGACACAAAGCGGGCATGTGTTCTCTGCCAAGGGACCTGATGGCATTTCTGGGCCTCTGAGTCTCTCTGGATTAGCGCCCTGGAATCTGGCTTCCTGGAAGCAGCGAGCCAGATGGGCCCCGCCAGCGGTACCTTGTCACATGCTCGGCCATCCATCTGTAGACGCTCTATCAGGCCTTTGTAAGGAGGACCTTGTTCTGAAACGGCACAGATATTCAGGGGTCCGTTCTTCCGGACTGCCTTTTTCGAGAACCAAATTAGCTCCTACTCCGGAGCAGGGTCTAACCAACACAACTGGTACTACCCGTGACGTAAGTAGACATTGATTGGCCAAACGCGTATGAAAACGCCTT
>NW_015544138.1:1142544-1157715 GCF_001515605.1 Sinocyclocheilus anshuiensis | reverse complement strand
CTTTCCATGTCCATTATTGTGAAACCCGCGAGACACAACAAAAACACAGCTCTGATCACAGCGTCCTCCATCCTCCTGTTGTTAACGTTGTTTTTCTTTGTTTCTGTTGTTGAACGCCGCACACAAATGATGTCGCTGTCGACCGGTTCCTAGTACACACTGTCAGTGCGAATGCAACCCTTTAAATGGTACTGGGAAATAGTTTGCGCAAAATCGTCCCAGTACTTTAGTACTGTACATTTAGTTCTGGAACTAAAGCGGTGTGAAAGGCCATTATGGTTACCAAAAGATGGAGATGAGATTCTGAAAGGAGTGGAGGTGAACAAAGAAACATTGGATGTACTTTTCAGTTATGCTGAACTGAACCAGAAGAACCTGTATAATGTATTCCATATTTTTGCCAAGAACTTTAGACATTCTTTAAGTAACCTGATTTGAAGAGGTTTTATATGGCCTTCACACATTGTGCATCGAACAGGGTCAACTGCATTTGGCCCAATTTATTGCCCTCGTTACAGAATAAAAACACTAATGGATTCTTACTCCATCCTTAAAAAGTTTCAAATGCATGACCTCAGGTTTTCTTTGGAATTCCACAGAGTTTCCGGCACTCAGCCAGTGTTTCACGCCCGGCAGAAGAAGCAAGGGTTTGACCCCACAAATTACCACAAAGCTGCTTCCACTTTGGGCAGAGAAAGCAAACATTTTCAAATCTTTACCCCTGCATGTGTTCTGAAAAACCAGCATCCCTGCCTCCCACATCATTTTTGACATTCTTATGTTTCATCGGGCTCTGCTGGTTGGTTTGAGGGGGATTTGTCCTTATTACATACCCAGAGAGCCCTGTGGTTAAAACCACAATGGTTTTTCCTACCATTCCTGGCAGAGCAAAGGTGCTGAGCCCTAAAAGATAGACCACCTGTCATCATTTGTGCCTGAATTAACTTGTCTTATTTGCGGTCCTGTAGGTCAACGCTGTTTTAGTTGCAGCCTCTCTGAGCCCCAGTGACGTTTGCAATCCCAGAGTGTTTTCATAAGTCTTTGGCCAGCACATATTCCTTGCTCTTTTTTTCAATCTGGATTGATTGAAGTCTTCACTCTCTTGCCCTCTTTCTATCTCCCTTGCCCCCCCACTCTCTGAGTCAGAATTGATTGAAAGTAGCTCTCTCTCTCGCTCCTGGAGTGCTTGCATGCAGGCTTCCCTCCAGAGTACACTTAAGGACTTTTCCACTCCTCCTGACAGGCATCAGTAATCAAGTCCTTGTCCTGATCCAGGAAGCGTGTGTTGGAATTCAGGCCCTGCTGTCTCTCTCTGGCTGCCGCTGAGATCGGATCAGCATGCTGGTAATTCATATTCAAACTGTCCTCGTGCTGCACCCTTCTCTGAGGAACCGTCAGAATAAATCCGGCTATTCATCAAAGTTCTGTAGATCTGCCTGTCTCAGCTTGGTGAAAATGGAGATGTTTAGACACATATACACCAGATACATTTAGCTGCTCAAATTCTGTTCATTGTGCGGTATGAGAAATGCTTGAATGCGTAAATATTTTATCAGCCCTCATATGGAATGACAGGCAAAAGTAGCAGCTCTTCTTTGTTAATCACATGGAAAAGAGAGATATTAAAGACTTTTACTTGACGTGCACTGACATCTTTGCAGGTATGAAAGGGATAATGAGCAAGAAAATGTCTGAGGGATGGAATAAGATGCTTTCCATTTATTGCCCTAATGTCTGTTTTGGAAGGAAGGTTGGAAGGTGCTAAAGTTTGTAATTCAGATGTCATTGACTTTCTCTTGATTTATATTCTAGGTTCATCAGCTGTGGACACTTTACAGGTGCTAGGGTTTCCTCTTTCTCTCTAGGTGAGAATTTTTGTGTGTGGACTTAAAGGAAGTACTGCTAAATGAGCTAAAACCTTGCAGGAATGAAGTAACTGTTAAAGTCTTTTGGCCAGCAACAGTTGTATGCCAAGTGGAAAGATGTCTGAAAGAGAGACCATTCTCTAGACTATTTTTTTGATAAATGATAGACCTGCCATTATTAGCAAAGTCCATTGAACCCTTGATGGCTTGCTTGTTGCCCTTGTGCAGCTATTTTATCTCTTTATCTTAAACTCAAATCAGGCCAACTTTTTAGGTTAGTCAACAAATTGAGCTCTTGGTTACTGTTTGATCGCATCACTAAAACTGTCATTTTTCGGTACAATTTATTCAGTCTTCTCGCTAGGGATGCACCATATTATCTGACCAATATCGGAATCGGCCGATAATGGCTTTAAATTTAAATATCGCCATCGGCCCAATATGACAAATTATGCCGATATGTCTTGCCGATGTAAGGTCCGCCCACTGGTCCAACGACGGTAGCGGCCGCTATGCGTGGGCCCCACGATCACAAATTCGCCAGTTTGATCCTTAGCCAGAGGTTTGTGGCTAATATTATGTAATATACTTTAAATAGTAGGTCTGTTTAGCCCCCTACAGTTACCCATGTAATGCCCAAACATTAATCAGCGGTTCTGCTAGACCCTTTGTCTAGCCCCCGATAGTTAGTATAACCACGTACAACTTAATTAACACTCCAGATATTAATCAGCGGTTCTGCTAGACACTTAGTCTCGCCCCCGATAGTTAGTATAACTACGTACAACTTAATTAAAGCTGAAATCATATACATGGTTAACGTAACTGAGTACAACTTAAACTAAGGTCAAGAGGTTAGTCAGAAACCTATAATCTCACCTGATGCGCCCCATGCTTCATCTAATTCTGAGATCTAGTATGCATGTAACCCTGGTCGCAGATTTGCGGAAACATAAGCCTTCACTTAATCTACTTGAGAAAATAACTTCAGAGTAATCAGAATGAATTCAAACATAACAATTTATTAATCAGGTAATCAACATAATAATTCAAAGTCCAATCAAACAATAGAAAACAATTAATCAATCATACAAAACAGTCAGTAATATCGAAGCGAGAGAATGTCTAAATGTTACCTGATAATGAGGACTACGCACAACAGATGTGCGGGAGATCTGCCTACAGATTCCCTGAGCTCTTTGTCACTCTCTCTTAAATATCCAGAAGAACCCCATAGATACCAAATGGTATTGTCTGTTTTTATTGCAGCGTTTTAGCATCTCTCTTTAGGGGGTTTCAAGTGAATTATCTTGATTTCTGTGGGAGGCTGTACCTCATTTACATACAGAAGGTAATTTGTGTGAAAGACCTGGGAGTAGTCTGCTTTCAATATTTATGGCTACCTGTTCTATTGTTAAGAGAATGAGACCCCTTTACCAGACACACAGAGACCTTTCAAACGACATCAAACATGAATTGTTGCATTGTAATAAACTCTGATTAAGAAAGGTGGTTTTGGTGATCTCTGCAGTGTCCTGTGTTCAGATGGAAATGAGGGGAGAGAGGGGAAGAGTGAAGGTGTGGAGCTTTTGTTTCTCTCAGTTGGGTGTATTGCTTTAGGCTTGCGAGACAGAGTTCAGGTGTTGATTCTCGTGAGAGTTCCTTGTTTTTTCAGACTGTGACCTTCTTCTGATCCAGCCAAATGGCATCAATAATCTTACACCGATAAGAGGAGTACATTAACTCACATGTGCTCATGGTGTGCTAGCGATTAGATCATGTCAACAGTGCGATTAGATCACGTCAGCATTGTGGCTCATTCTTGAAGCAAAGTTTTGCCTGAATGGTGATTGATCTGAATGGTTTTACATCGCTGCATTTAAACTGAAAATGCACGTAAAGAATGACGCGTTCGGTGTATGATGATAGAGTAAACAGTAATAGCACATACAGAATTTAAATTCTGTAGGGGGCGCTGTTGGCCTACTCCTAATAAAATGAAAGCAAAATACACTAATATTTAGACTGTGTTTCTGATTAAATAAAACAGTAATTGATGCCATAAAATCAGTATGTTTTGATTTAAAGGTCAGAAGCTATAGCTTACATGAATAAAAATAATCACAAACATGACACTTAAATTAAATAATTTTATATATACTGATTTATTCATTAATGTGTAATATGTTATATTTTTGAAACAAATTATGAGCTCTAAAAGCTCTAATTTTCAGAATTTTTACAACTCTTTCGCTTTAGACCATTTACAAATGTTAAATCATAAAATAAAATGTTAATGTTACCACTGCATCTTTATGATAAAAAAATGCAGTGATTAATATATAGTTTATTTATAGTTATTTTCAAATCTTCAATGTATTGTCATTATATAAAATAACTTTATTATCGTTTATTTAATTCTAACAAATAAGTTCTTGTTAAAGACTAACCAAAATAATTATATATCGGTATCGGCATTGGCTATAGGCCAAAATTAGTTGAAAATTATCGGCATATCAGATATCGGCAAAAATCCAATATCGTGCATCCCTACTTCTTGCTTATTTGGCCGAACACTGACAGAGATTTATTTGCTATTTTCAGCCGAATAATTTCGGTTGTCGAACATTCCCTATGATCAACCTCAGAAGGAAGAGCTGTTTTTCATTGCACAGTGTATGACTGTGTTTGAAGTAACAACAGGGGGTGCAACAAAAACTGACCCCTTAGCCTAGGAAAGGCCACATCAAAGTCCTCAAGCCTGTTCTGGAGGCAAGCCAGTCTCTTTCTCTCTCTCTCCCTCTCTGTAATCTGTGGTTCACCTCTCCTCTGAGTGCAAGAAGGCACTCTGGGTTCTCATTTCCTTTTGTCTCTCTGCCCTGCAAATTGATCCCTTGGCTCTGGATGAAATGGTGCAGTTGCTGAGTTCTCAGATTAAACCCTTTTTCCTTTTAAGGATCTGCCTCACAAGAGGAAACTGGGTTTTGTTCTGAGCCAAGAGAGCTGGTGCTTGCAGAATGCAGTATTTCATGTCGAAGATCTAGAATTACTTATAGAGTTCACAGGTGATTATGACCTTAATCAGAATTTTAGATCTCACAGTCAAACAGCAGAGGCTATGGAATGGTTATCCAATTATCGGCTCAACCTGGCAGAGGTTTTAGGGAAACCAAGAATATCCAAACTTGAGCTCAGTAATTCACAACCTGTTGACTTCAGTATGGCTCTTGTATTTAGGGCCTGGAGGAGCCCAATGTTTGGGATCTCCTCTTGGAATTTGAAATCCACTTGATGTCAGATCAAGTTAGAAGGCATCATGTGGTTTTTAACCTCATCAGTAGTCTTTGTTTTGTGTTTTAGAATCTTATATTTTGGTTTTTAGAATTGGTGGCAGGGGTTCACTGGATTCAATGCCTTCCCATAATTCCATGGGCTGTTGAATCTGGGCTCAAGCGTGTGGCCAGAATTTCCTCTTGGCTCTGCAGTGTGTTATCTGTTGTCATAACTTATCTCTTTTCCCTCCTACTCTACTCTCTTTCTCACCCCTCCCTTCCTCCTGCTACCCTCCTCCTCCCGTCCTCTCTCATTCAGTTTTATCTGGGCATTAGCGGATTAAGTGCTTGAACTAACGAGGTCATCAAACTAAGGCTTCTTTCTGAGAAAGGTAGAACGAGAGTGTGAAAGAGATTTTCTAGTTTCAGAGTCCCATGTTGTGGATACTGTCTACCCATGAGCATTTCGGTCTACCGAAGGGACGGCATCTACCAAAGAGCCCTTTGTTGAAGGATGCTCATGGTGAAATGACACACAAACACTCATCTTTAATCAGCCATTGCCTCACTCCCAGTGTCTCTTTATGCCTGTTCTTACCTGTCACTCAGAGGGGAGAAAACATCCTTGGCAGCTATGGGCAGCTAGGATTTGCATAATTGTGATTGTGAGCATCGCAACTTTACAGGGGAACTGCGGACCTTAATCTCCCTCCCTCTTGCTTTCTCTCTCTTTGTTCCTCTGAACACAGTTCACTCAGGATTTGCCCTTGCCTGCTAGACGTATTTAAACCTCACTTCACTCCTCTAAACATTTGAATGTATGCAAAGCGTTAGCCAGTGTCAGATTCCTACGGTGTAGGTTCTGTGGTAGAATCATATGTTCATTTTGCTGAAGTGTCTTTGTCTGAAATGGGCATCTGGGTAACCTTTGTTTTGACTTGTTAAAAATTTATATATTGCTAAATATATCAATGCTTTCTTTGTAAGATGATAGTTGATGTTGCTGTTCCATTTCATCCAAATTCCTAATCCAAGACCTGTGGCAATGTACACTTCAGTTAAGAAGATACTTAACTAAATGGTCATTGGTGATATTCGCTGACTGATGATGGGTAGTCATGTTTGGATGTTTGGATGAAAGCGGAGGGGTGAGTCTCTTTCTATTTCTCATTACTCTTCTATGCCTCGCTCTCCCTCTCTGGGAGGTTGCCCCTCCTTTCTGCTTTGCTGAACAGTAACAGGAAGCCTTTGAGAGGCTATAAATAGTTGGTGCTCATTCTCCTCCTCCATTTCTCTCTGCATTTTTCTCTCTCCCCATCTCTAAATCCCTGCAGATAGCTCACTGTAAGTGACAGGTTCGTTGTTGACTGGGGATGCAGTATTCAACCTCCCTGTAGCTCATGGCGCACCAGCAGTGTCAGCTTCTCCAAGCCCTGCCAAGTCAAAAACACCCAGGGTGCTTTTCCCCTCCTCTCTACCCCTTCACTCCTCCTGCTGTTGGGCGAACAAGCGGTGTCCTTGTACCACAGCTCTCAACATTCAAGAGCAGTGTCAGTTACTCAGGGATCCTTCAGAGAGAGGGCTGTTTGAGTAGGTGGGAAAAAAGAGGGAGGACAAGGTTGGAGGTGAAGTAAATCAAGAATGTGAGAGGAGAGAAAAGGAGGTAGGTTGGTTTTTGAAGTCTGTGGCGTTCAAGCTGCTCTGAGAGGTAAGCTTGTGGTTGTTAAAGACAGGTTGAAGAGAGTTTGTGTGTGATGTAAGGTCTGGCAGCTGAGATTTGCGGTGGGGCGGAAATAGTATCACAGTCTAAGGGTCAACTCCGCCTTGCGTGGAACGCTAGTCCTCCCATTTCGGCCTCTCTTGTTCAGCCTCTTTTTTTGCTTTGCCTTCTAGCCTTAAGTTTTGCTCTGAGTACTGGTAATTGAATTTGTAACCATGAATCGTTTTCATTCTTGACTCTTAACCTCAGAATAGACAAGTCTTACAGAGCATGCATTTTCACAGTTACTCCATTTTCAGCAGCTTGCTTTTTGCTGATAGCTTATCTGTAAATGCTACCCCCAAATCTTTGTTTTTTTAGTGATGATGTTTCCGGTTTGACTCATTTCTTATGTTTCCTTTTTTAGCATCCTGCATGCATTTCCTGATTCTACAATTGTTTCACTTTTATCTCACAACATAAAGATAGCTTCTGCTATCACCCCCGGTCCTCTTCATTGATAAACTCATTGTGTGCCAACGTTCAAGCCGTTGACTCCAGGGTTGTTTGTTCAGTCAGATGCCTTGGCTTTAGATGCAGTTCACCGCTGTTAGCCTTGTGCCGTCTCAGGTCTCCTGATTAGCAGATATCCGGCAACAGCTGGAATAAATGTTATTTAGTGCCTTTTTATTGCTGATGATGAAAAGAGGCATGTGCACAGTCAAAATAAAAGCAGACCAGCATACATATGGTACTGTTTAGAAGAAATAGATTTAAAGGTAAAAATGTAATTCTCACTTTTAGCCATTTTAGGCATGCAAGATGTTATTCGTAAAGCTTCTTACCCAGTACTCCTCAGTTAGGCTATTTTACCAAAGTGCCTACATCAAACTCTATTGGAATCAATTGTGAGGTGAGTTTCTCATGCAGTTCACATGATGAGCACTATGTAGAGCTTTCCAAATCAGTCACTTATAAGGTTCCTATTAGGGATGCACCGATCCGCCTTTTTCGCCTCCGATTCCAATACCTAGGGTTCGGTATTGGCCGATACCGATACCGATACCGATCCGATACCAGTGAAGTTTTTTTCCCTCATTTAAATAAATGTAGAATTGATATATCTCTGTGTATGGAACTGATAATCATTCTTTCACAATCTACTAGATACAGACTACATTATAAAGAAAAATAAAATAAACAAATATGAAAAAATATAGGCCTATGTATATTTATAATCTATGACAAAAATATATCATAAACTAGGTTAGTGGATAATTCGGCAGCAAAAGTTATTCTAGAAAAATCAGTGCACAATAATTTTAGAAATCCAAACATTTAGTGAAAAAACAATAATTTGTGGGGAACAAATAAAAGTGTTGCACTAAATATGGTAAAATGTTACACATTGCTATTTGTATTATTATAAAATCCATTCATTAAAAACATTAATTCATGTATTTATATATAAGTATATACTATAAAATTAAAATACATTTATTTTAAATGTATAGTATATTTTTTAATAAGGCAACAACATATGATGCCTGACGCCGTGTTGCTTCAAGCGCATCATTCTACACACCGGATGCGCACATTGTAAGCGATTCGTGTTAAAAACTGCAAAGCACAAAGGGAAGAGAAATTGATGCGTAGTGTATTATATCTGTGCAACAGTTATTGAGCCTTTCTTTTAACAGTTTTAAATTTCAGTTACTGTGCACGTTAAAAGCAATTTATAGTCTTTTCTATGCCCGTGTTTTGTTCTCACAGACAAGTATGGCTTCAGAAGTAACACAGAATAATTCGCACAATCGGGAAAAAAAATAAAAATCTCGGATTTGGATCGGCCCTCTCTGACCGATACCCGATCCGAGAAAGATGGCACTATCGGAGCCGATACCCGATATGAATATCGGATCGGCACATCCCTAGTTCCTATGTAGGCGGTAGATGAGGTTTGAGGAAGTATATCTGCATTGTCTATCTTGAGATATAAAATATCCTTATGGCTATTCGACTCATTTTGTGTTAAAATGTTCATTACAGAGCATTGGTCATTGACGAATAGGATTACCAATGAGATTAAATCCAAAATCTGTTTGTGATTGTTGGCATGTGCTGGGTTGTTATCCAACATTTAGACAAGTTAATCTCCTCTGGAACGTTCTAAATCAAACACCAGTTCCCTGTTCAGTCCACATTGCCAAATTCCAAGAGCTGTTTCTTCTCCTCGTTCCCTCAGGGCTCCTTATCTTTATCAGCTCTTTCTGGACCCACCCCTCCCTCATTCCACCCCCTACTGCTAGTGCACCAGTGGCTGACCTTGAATGTGGGTTATTATTGTAATGAGCTCTGCTTATGTGGAATGACCTGAGGTCAGGAGAGCAGGACTTGGTTGGCCGAGAAATGTTGGGGTGGTCCAGTAGTTTCCATAGCACCGTCTTCACATGCTCGCGCCTCTCAGACTTTCGCTGCTGATTGCGTTTCAATGGCTTAAAATCACTTCATCACCACAACATCATCCAAAATCCGATTGACAGATTTCTACCGGTGAATTGTGTCTTTTCGTATATCACCCACCCCTAATTGTTAACCTAACACCGTGTCCTAATACGTGATGAGTTTCTAACAAAGAGAAAATTAACTGAAGACACTTTAACAGCCACTCAGATTTGCATTTCATTTTTAATTTTCAGATCTTGATAAGCTACGCAACCAAGCTTCTAAAATCCACAGATGGAGAAACGAGACTCTGCGGGGTTTCGATTTGCAATCTTGCCATTCCTCGGTTGAGGTTCACACTATCTTGATTGTTACGCTGTCTGTCTGGGAGCTTTTCGGCTCGGCTCTTGCTTGCGTTGAGGTCAGATTACTCCGAGCTGTACTAGGCTGTTTTTTTTAGGCTACACAAATATATCTTCACCAACACTCCCCTTTCCCCCCTACGCTCTCTTCCACTTGTTTTCTCCTCTCAGATTGTCTGTTTTCACGCATGGGCTGAAAAGTGAGAGCACCCCAGAGGTGAACTGGCGCTGATCCATCTTAGAGAAACTGGGGCAAAAGCGGAGAAAGCCAGTCTAAATGCTGTGGTGTCTACAGTACCAGTGAGTAAAAGCCTGGCTTTATGTGTGCTGCATTTCACATTGTTGTGGTTTAATAATACTTTTACACTCTGTGTTCACAATGATGGAAAGTCATTCAATTTCACTGAGAATTGGAGCGACAACAATCACTGGTAATGCAATAATGTTGAAGCCTACTAGCAACCAAGAGAAGAAAATATGAGTTGACACCAGGATTAAAGCTAAATATTATCGGTTTTCACAGTGATTTTTCTTGTTATGAACCAGACCATGACTCACTGTCTTAACGTACTGTTAAGGTTGGATTGATCAATTAAAATGGTTGGTTTAAAAATCATAAAGTTGAGTCATGTTTTTGTGGTGACAAACGTGTAGGCACGGGTCTGCTTTGCCGTGCTTTCATTGCTTGTTTTAACAGTTATAAAACAGATTTTAACTCCGCAGCCTGGAGGTACAGTTTTAATGTGAACAGTCCTTATCTTTATTCAGTCCAACAGTCCAATCTTTATCTGCACATCTGTGGAAAAGAGCAACACATCAATTTATATCTTGAGTCAAGTGTTGCTTAAAAGTTTAGTTCACCCAAAAATTAAAATTAGGCTGTGTTTTACTCACCTCAGAGGCATCCTAGGTGTATATAGTGACCGTTGTTTTGTTTTGATCTCTCACCTGCGCTTCCGCGTTCGTCACTTCTAAGCGGCGCATGCGCAAAGCCGACCTCATACGTCATCCGCCAATTTTATTAAGTTTTTATGGACTGCTTCCGTTTACAACAGTGAGCGCAAGCTAGATTAAAGTGATTATTACGTTTTGAATATGGATATTTTTCTTACAAAAACGCATCGATTCGCTACAGGAGTCCTTTGTTCACCCCCCGGAGCCGTGTAAGACACTTTTTTTTTTATGAATGGGCACTTTTTATTTCACTTCTTTTGAACTGAAGCACTGCAACACCCGCTGAGTGCAATGATAGAGCTTGGAATAGCCAGGACAATTTTTAATATAACTCAGACTGGATTCGTCTGAAAGAAGAAAGTCATATACACCTAGGATGCCTCGGGGGTGAGTAAAACACAGCCTAAAGCCCTATTCGCACGGAATTAGTATTTCCTGGTGACCTCCAGTCATTTGTAATAATTGCGGATGTTGTCTGTGATATGATGAATTGGCCATTAGCACTATAAACACATGATGTCTGTTTCATTCATACTGGACGCCAGAGGGCGCCCTCGCACAGAAAAACCACATATCCAGTCACAGAAGTAGCGGCTCTCATGACCCTCCAGGAAATCCCTTATATGGACAAAGGCATCGCTATTACAGCTTTAACTGAGTAAACAGAACATATAAACATTTCGAATGATAAAACAAAAGCCCTATTCGCACGGGATTAGTATTACCTGGTGGCCTCCAGTCATTTGTAATAATTGCGGAGGTTGTCTTAATCCCGTGCGAATCGGCCATGTCTGTAATTTGTAAAGTAAAAATTCCCCCGCAAATGACCTACCATATTTCGCCAAACTCCGAGGTCCTGTGATAATATTAGTCCCGTGCGAATTGGCATCTCTGATTTGGCCAGCATTTGGCGGGTCGTATATAATTTTTCGAGGTTTTTGTTTCCTGTGCGCCTTTTTTTCCACCTTTCGCGAAGAATGGAGCTGCGTTGGAGTGTTTGATTATATTTTGAGTGCTGTCATATCGCTACACCATACAATTTGTAGAAAGAGAAAGCTGAAAAGGTTTTGAGGTTAATGTGTTACAAATGAATCAAGCATAAAGCTTTAGATATTATTTTCACCTGGTGAAATGTAAATGACACAGCGCACGAAACTATATTAGTTTCTTTTTTTTTTAAATCCATCTAACTGGACCGTAGAACGGGACTCTCAAAGCCTTGACATCCGGGTATCCGGGAGATAAGTCAGTAAATTCGAGTAAAATCACAGGCTTCGCTTATCCCGTGCGAATGCACCACACGAAATTCAGATGTGGGGGCGTAATTTCAAAATTACACAAGGTCCCCAGATAATACTAATCCCGTGGGTGAACTAACCCTTTAATAAAAACTAAATAAATAAATAAAAATAAAATAAATAATAATAGTAATTATTATTATTTATTAATTATTATTGTTACAATAGTAACATTAAAATGTATTTATAATATTAATATATAATAATATATTTATTTTACTTTATTCTTTTTTATCTAATATTTAAAAAAACAACAGTTAATAATAATAATAAGTTAAATAGGCCTATTAACATAAAATATTGACTTTTTAAATAATATTTAATTAATTTTAATCAAATTAATCATCTTTATTTTTGTTGCTTTTTATATTTTAGTTTTTGAACAAAACTACTGTTATTATATATAATAATAATAATAATAATAATATTATGTATTCATTTTTAATTTAAATATTAATAGTATGAAATAGTCTTTTGTATAGTAATGCTGATATTATTAGTATATTATATTTATTTTATTTTTTGATATACCTATATAATTAAAACAAACAACATGAATGAAAATAATAAGATACAATAATATTTTTACTGAATCACATTTTAAATGTATCATTATAGTAAGTGTTCAATATATTATAAAATGGAGAGTTCCGGTCCTTGATTCTGATTGGTTGAGCCACGTTAGAAGATGTTGTAAATTACTCTACAAACATACACCTTTGTTTACTGTGTCTGTTGCTCGGCAACCACTTTGTTGCAACCACAACTGTTTCTGAGGAACTACATTGTTTGGTGGAAGAATACTGTTTTTATTAATATCATTACACTTTATTTGCTCTGTTTTATTTTGTAAAACCTTACTACATATATGGAATAACCATTTTATAAAAGCAATAAGCCCTGTGAAGCCGTGGTTTACAGTGAATTTATAACAGCTAAGGGGGTTTTCGGCACTCTTGGGGCTTATTGCTTTAATTTCAGCTGCTGGTTTTTGTAATAGTAAATATTTGTAAGTGCTTAGGTGGTCTTGTAACAGTGATGTTACAGTCTGTTTTTTTTCCTCACCATTGTCAGGTCTCCATATTTAGCTCTGAGCGTCTGCTGACATACAGAAAACACACACTGTTGGTTGCTAGCAGCAACACACAGGTGTTGTTGAGGTTACTACACCTTGTTTCCTTTCCTAGGCTCTCTCTTTCGGTTGCTCAACAGATGCACACACACACACGCGCGCACACTCACACATTCACATGCTTTCACATTCACAGCAATGCATGCACACACACGCTCATCTCATAACGCCGAGCCGGATAGAGGTGTCTTACAGGTAAATAGATGCATGTTGCTTGCTTGCATATCTGGCGTGTGAAAATGATGCATGTGCTTGCATTTGACGTTGTGTTTTTATCAAGCGCCATGAGACTGTTTGTTTTGTTCCTGTTTTTTTTCTCAGCGCTCATAATTGCTTTGTGTGGCACGTAGGTATCTTTCTGTTCTCCAGCAAAGAGAGAGTCGCTCCTTCTGTTGTTGCAAGGATGTGCGTCTCTTCATCCTCTTAGCAACAGGTGATCTCTCACTGAGAGGCTGTTGCTAAGGGCCGTTGGATGAAGGGAAACTCCCCGTGATTATCCCGCCTTTCCCACGGGGCTCCACTTGGCCTTCCACCCACTCAATCAACTGCTGCGTCTGATTGGCAACGAGCGCCGCCAGTTAGGAGCCAATCCAATCGTTTGCTTCGAGCCGAGGAGGTATAAAATGTCTCTCAGATGGTGTCATCGTTTGTGGTCTGAACCAGGAAACCGTTTCCCCCAGTGTTTCCATCGATGCAGAACATCGAGCTGCTTGGCGTGGTTTCCAAAATTGATATTCTGCCTCCGCCGTGCTCTGCTCGCGTGGCCAATTGAACCAAATTAAACGTGCATAACGCCTGTCTGTCTGCAAAAGCTAACAGTGTGTTTCTGCCTGCTGTCGCTGAGGTGTGGTAACGAGGTTTCTGTGGTTCCGTTCACCTGTCAGTTTGTCTCGCTGTCAAACCCTCGGCGGCGGTTGTAGCTGTAACGAGTCAACAGCCAGGCTTCTGTCACGATGAAGAGAGCCAACCTGGTGGAGAGGCTAGTCTGCTCTTCACCCTGACAGGAGGATAACAAGAAATCCACAGGGATGCTGTTACCAGGAGATGTCAGGCAGAAAAACTGCGTTTCACATCTGGTTTTTGTTCGTTTGATAAATGCACATTTAAAGCGAGCCAAGTAGGGATGGATTGGGAAGGACTAGTCAATTTGTGAGTTCAACTGTTTATGTAGGTCGTCCCTTATTTTTAGATTTAATATTTTGAAAAAGGGGGATAAATTGAGAGTTGTAAACATTTCGAGTTCACTCTGTGGCCATATTTGTAACACCTCAGTCTTTTCACAGACATATTTCCACAGCTATTAACATTGTAAATCTAGCAAAGTTTTTTTTGTATACTACTTTTTTTGGTACGCACTTTTATAACACTATACTTACCTTGGCATTAAATTACAGAAAATTGCTCATGTGTAAGTGTTTCTCATACAACGGCTGAAGAAGTGATGGCAAATTTGATATATTTCTCTGTTCTGACCAATCTAATCAATCTATTTTTTTTCTCTGATTTGGAAAGTCATAGAAGCACTTTTGTGGATTTTTCCTTCTGCTCTTGAAACAAATAAGAACGTAAAAATATATTTGTCAATGTCCCTGTTCATCGCCATAGAAGTTTACTCAACTATGATGACTTCTGCTTCTTAGAACCGTGGAATTGTGAAAAGTGTCCATTTCACGTCCAATCTATATAAAATGCCGAAATCTCAAAAACTGATTGTTAACTAAACTCCTATTCAAGTTACATGTTTCAAATCAGCAATAAAAACTGACATGAACATGTTTCAGATAGTGTTAAAAAAACATTTAAGTTCATTCCAGCCAATCAGTCCCATAATCTTAGAACTGTTTTTGTGGGAACCGGAGGAGCTGCTGTGATGTGACAACTTTACCAATTGGTGATTGGCTCTTTTATTTAAAAAGGCGGGGCTTGTTCCACCAAGCTATGCATTGCATATTCTCCCATTTATAGTAATATGAGTGAACCATCTACTCTATACATAAAGTCTTTGTCTGTACTTTAACATGCCACCTCTAACTGTTGGGCACTGAATAGTTCTCTAAACGCGTTCCCTCAGTGCATCTCACAACATAGGTTTTGCATTTAAAATGTTGTTAAGTGCAAAATGGTTTTAAAAGCACAACCCGGAG
>NW_015544138.1:1137147-1142303 GCF_001515605.1 Sinocyclocheilus anshuiensis | reverse complement strand
CCCCCCCCCCCCCTGCATTCTATTGCATTTCTGACTAGCTGTTTTTAAACTCATCCAACATTAACAAAAAATTGACTTGATCCTAAATCAGTGAAATTTCAATCATGACAGTTGACCCAAAATGTTTACTCTCTCTCTCATGCAGTTTCATAAATGACTATTTAATTTGTGGAGCACAAAAGAAGATATTTAGAAAATGTCCATTTGATAAGTCAGTGGGGTCCAATGTTGGGTTTTTGTCCCCATTGACATTCATTGTATGGAACCGTTGAAACATTCTTCAGAATATCATCTTTTGTGTTATGCATAAGATCTAAAGTGAATAAAGGATGAAAGAATTCTCTTTTTTGGGTGAATTAACCTTTTAAGAATAGTCACTCCAAATATATGTAGATTTGCTCATCTCTAGAGCCACGTCCCTCAAATAAACCATAGCTTTGTAAAACACTGTATGAAAATGCTTTGAAATGTTCGATAATTTTAAATGTTTTCTTGGTGTTAACAACTGGAAAGCAAAGTGAATTTTGGCACTATAAGCAAGGCAGGCGTATGTTGGCAGATGATCCTGAGATGCTCTCTGGCTTTAATGAGACATATGTCTGTTTTGAATCTCCTCTGAATGTGGGTTATGAAGGAGGGGGATGTTAGCAGAGAGACTCAGCTCTGTGTACTGATGGCACTGTTGATGCGGTGGCTGTCGTTTGTTGTTTTTTCCCCTCTTTGCTCTTTTTCACACACTTTTTTTTCCCTCGTGGTTCAAGGCATTTTTCTTGCTTTCATTGTTTGAAAATGCTGTTTTGGTTCACAAATGTTTCCTTTGCTGTCGATTTAGTTTTCCTTCATGGTTTCTCTGTGTTTTTGAGCCTTTTATTGTATGAAATAACAGTCAGAAGAATCAAATTTTTTTGAAATTGAATGGTTTATTAAACCTTATTGAAATATTTAACAAATCTGAAGAAAGTTTGCATATGTGTTTTTGTTGAGTATCATATTTGACACATTAGGCTTTTATGCCTCATATGATATAGTGACAATATGGAGGAAAAAAACAGGTCAGTTTTATTCAGAGGCCCAAACTGAGCAAAAATATGCAATTTGGTGCAGATGCTGATATTTATATGACCAAAAAGTTATGAAATTATGATGCTTGTCATGTAAAACAAAGAGATCTTTATAACAGTATAGCAGATACTAACATAAAATTATATAAATATCAATCGTCACTCTATATCTCCCAATAATGTCTTAATAAGATGATATTTAAATGCTTAGTTTTATGATCAAAGCTCTGTAGTTTCAAAACATAAGGCAGGGCAATAATGATTGAGAGATTACCAAATAAACATTACTCAAAAGATGAGATTTTAAATATTTTCGAGGCTTGGGAAGATCATTTCTCCACTGAGGAACAGTGAAAGTAAAGGTTCTGGAAATAAATGTGATCATATCTATTTGAACAAAAATGATGTGTGGATAATCAAGTAAACCTAAGTTGCTTCAGTCCAGTAATTGTTCATCTTGAAACATGACAAACAATATAAAAGTTATTCATATGTTTACTTTATTTAAATCAGTAAAGATTCAATTGAACACTCTTTGGAAGCCGAAGACCGGATGATCGTACAGTTATGCTTTTATTGACTGATTAGATTTATGCTTGTTCTTACTGACAGTTAAAGTCTCTATGATGTTTGCGAGATGCTCTTCTCGGACGCTTGCACATGCATGACATGGTGGCATAAAAGTGCTTTCCGTCCCGCTGCCCTCGGCGGTCCAGCCAATGGTTGACATCTCTGTACGTACCAATTTAGTGCCTCTAATGTGGTCAGTAGAGCAGGTTCCAGAGGCCACTCGAACTCAAATTACAGACAGTTTTGGGTTTCCATTAATCAGATTTTTAGTCACCCCTGCTCTCTAATTATAGGCCAGTGCAGTTAGAGCCCCATTTGTTTTATGACCTTCGAGATATTACCGGATTCAGCATATGCAAGCCTGTTTAAGTGCTTGCATGCTGGAACAGAGGAATTATTGTGGCAAAAGTGCTTTCCGAACTGAATAAACAGTAGTGACATTACCTTGCAAAGTGTGCAAGTGTCTAATTATGCCAATTATTTGGCTTTTTAATCCACTTTGACTTCGGCCAACCTTGTCCGAGTGAATCTGACACGTTTAAAGAAAACAGGCCTCAGAGTATCAACATCGCATGAGCGCCGTGTTTTGTCTGGCAGTGCGAAAGTGTTTTGGTTTAAGCGCTGCTCTCTTTCTGCGTTTGTTTTCCAGCCATTGATTGGCTAGTAGACTTTGTTTTCTCATGCAGTGGAATGCAACGATTCTTTCATTCAGGATGTGAGGCTGACAAGAGGATGTTTAAAGTCTCCTAGCACCTCTTTCTTTCTCAACTGACTTGCGTTTTTTCCTCTTTCGTCCTCCAGATCTGAACTCGAAGTGGTCTGTTGTTTACACAGCTCAGATTAGCGGCGTTAACCTGAAAGGCCTCTTAGAGTGAAGTACATCTAAACATAACGTGACATTTGTTAAACTATGTCGACGTGCTGAAAGGTGTTGATTGATGATTGGTTTAAAGAATCATGGTGTTGCCTTACTTTTGGCCTATTTAATGTTACTGTGAAATTCTTGCAAACTATTTTTTTGCTTTGAAATTTTGCTTTTGTGGCGTTCCTTTAGCTACTACAGAAGGAACTTCCATTAAAAAGCAAAAAAGTGATAAAAGTAGACACATATCGGTACATATCGGTTATAAGCCGATAATATCCGATATCGGTTATAAGCCGATATTTCAGGTGATTTAGATAAATTTATAGCAACATCTAATGATCACTTAATGTTAGTATTCAAATACACTCATATTTTAATTATACTAAATTAAATTCTTAGCAAATCTCCGAATGTACATCCTTTTCTGATATACTGTACATGATAATGTTGTCATACTTAAATTCATGTGTAGCATTTAAAACGTTTTTACTGTTTATAAACAAATATTTATTTATATTTTATATTATATATCAATATATTTTATATAAATTGTATTAAGAAATACTTAATTTTAATTGTAATAATTTTATTTTAATGACTTACAACTTCAATATTTGGAACTCTTAAAAGCATGTGGCATATACAACTTTGAATTTTAGTGTTTACTCTCTTGAATTTTTTTAGACAATTTTATTATAAAATATTTATTTTTTGTTTAAATCGTATTTAGACAAAATATCATAGAATTTTAATCAGTTTTAATATTAGCCTTATCATACCGGCAAATAATTTAATATTGTGTACTCCTAAATAAAAGCTTGTAGTGTTTAAAATAATTGATTGTCAGAGTTTTATTTTTGCAGATATTTTTATAAACGGTATTTAAATATATATAGTTAGACAAAATATCATAGAATTGTAATGTTTTAATTTAAGTGTATCAGCAATCATTTTAATATTGTGCACTCCTAAATAAAAGCTTGTAGCACTTAAAATTATTAAATTTACGGTTTTATTTTTTCATATAATATTATTTATTTGTTAATTTATGCTTAAACATTTTTTTTTAACTAATCTAATAGAATTTCAATATCGTGGACTTCTAAATAAAATGTTTTATACGGCTACGTTGAGTTGCATTTGCTATTTCCTCATTGCTCTCAAATGTCAGTGCTATTTGTGTTCTTATAGCAAGAGAGGAATATCCCGTGTTTTCAACCACAAAGCGCGTCTCAAAGGTGCAGCAGCTTGTCTTGGCAGGCGCTCTTGGGTTTTTTCCCTGCTAACGTTTTGAAGTCATCGCGCACACCCACCTCTGCGGTCATTCTGTTGTGGCTAGACGTTACTTTGCTCTCTGAGCACGAGGCATCTGGTATTTCCATCGGCGTGTTGCTCACGGTTGTGCAGTTCAAGTTAATGTGTGACACTCGTTTGACAGATGTGATTTTCCTCAGCTGCGGGCCGAGCCGCATTTCGCCTCCCTAAGACGTCAGATCACCCAAGTATCTGAATTTCTAGTACCACTGGGGGACATTCTTTTCCTCCAGTCTTTCTTCCCAGACTTCTTAGTTTCGTCGTCCTCCTCAAAGGGTTTGGCGAGATCATTTGCTCCGCTGAAAGAGTTTTCTACACTGGTTTCCTGAAGCTTTCCAGAGCCGAATGGGATCCCCCTAGTCCTTCTCCACTGGTAAAGAAAGGGTTCCCGAGTCCTTTTACAAGCGTCTTATCGGGTGTCACTCTCGCTTGGGTCGCCCATCAACTCTGAAGAAGCAGATCATGTTTCTTTCCTGTAGAGGTATTCATTTCATGCAATTGTACTTGATAAGTAAAGCCTGTCGTCGGCCCAGATTATGATGTAGTTTCAGGGTGATTTAAATTATAGTTTCAGAAAAAGGGGGAAAAAAGTGCAGGATTTATTTTTTGGTTTGGTGTGTCATTTGTTTGAAAAACTCAATCTTGTGTTAACCGCAGGATCTGTGTTAAAAGCAGGGCTAGTGTACGCCAAACTTGGAGGGAAACTCAAAGAAAACGAGCTCAGAACCGCTAATGGTGTGCTTCAGACCGCAAATGAGAAAGCGAGCCAGGACGCGAACGTTGTTTTTGTTGAACCGTCTCTCCCTCTGAGGTTCCATATTAATTTAGCTCTTGTTTCCAGAGCAGGTTTCCCTCAAGTCGTTCCACCTCACGCTGAGCAACTCGAGAGGCTGTTTGGGTTTAGCGGCTGGTGCATATGGTTAGCGTTTGGTGGTCTTTCTGTGGAGATAACACATTCTGGATTATGGATTGGGAATGTAAGACTCTGTTGACACAATCATATATTGATGTATATTTTTTCTCAATATTGCAACATTTTTTTATTTATTGATGCTTTCATTACATGTCCTGCAGGCCGTATTAAGCTGAAAGCATAAATCAGCATTCCTCATTTGCTGTGAACCAGTGAAGAGAAGTTAACCATGAAAAATATATTGAAACCATTGCTGTATTTTCTGTCTTTCTCACATGTTTGGCACAATTAAATTCCAATTAAAATATTTAACAATACACCAATATTAAAATTCTGATCCAGTAAATATTTTATAGTATAATTATTCAAATTTTAATTCTACATAAAATATTTGTATTTAATAATTTATTGTATGTATGTGTGTATATATATA
>NW_015544138.1:1123282-1134366 GCF_001515605.1 Sinocyclocheilus anshuiensis | reverse complement strand
TTTTAACCTGTGTCAAGTGATATTCAATATTTAATGATGCATGATCATTCACCCCAGTTTTACGTTTAAAATAATTTTCCATTGCCTAATGCTATTCAAAAATAACATCTGTAGCTAATCTCAAAATTATCCATTTCTCCTAAATTGTACATTATAATATTGTGATGTGATTTGTTTTTACCAATTTTGCTTTTATTCAATTAATTAAAATATAAAATTTAATTAAATAATTAAAATCAATATTAATATTAAATTAATTAATATTATATTCAATAAATTCTGGCCTGTGCATTAAGCCAGTAACCAATGAATGATGGCATTAGATGATGCTAAAGTAATCTAAAAATGTTTTAAAGTAATATGATAAAAATTCTAATATAGAAATATACAAAATTTGAATTCTAATATAATGTAATATAATACTTTATTAAATTAATTAAAATATTAAATTAAGTTAAATATTTAAAATATATGAATTAATATTATATTCAATAAATTCTGGCCTGTACATTAAACTATTAACCAATAAATGATGGCAGTAGATGGTGCTAAAGTAATCTAAAAATGTTCTAATATAATATAATAAAAATTCGAATGAATAAATATATAAAATTCCAATATATAATATAATATTATATCATTATTGAATATCCAAAATTGACCATTTCAAATAAATAAAACTAATATCGGCCGATAACAGATATCGTACCGATATATCATACATCTCTAATGATATTGTGATACATTGTGATGTATTCATTCATAAAATGTGAAGTGTATTGTACTGTGATGTAGTTGGTAAGCACTCCATCATTATGCCTTAAGCATTTTGTGCCATTTGATTTCATTTAAACAGGTCTTTGTTGTTGTTTGCAGTTCCACACTGGTTTTACTGGCAAGTGGCTCTCATTGAGCTCTTTAACACTCATCAGTCTTTTCTCTCTAGTGTCAGTGGGTTTAACATGACCTCTTAGTAGTCCTCAGGTATAGATGTTTGTGGTGTATGTGTAAACAGCACTTACAGTAGTGTAGCAGAGGACAGGTGTTCAAATGCGACACCCTCAGTCTAATCCTCCAGTAATCCCGACTGGAGCCATGTGTTCGCTTTCTTGCTGCCGACACTCTAAAGTACAGCCAGTGGACGCCATCCAACTGAAGAGAAGGAGCTGAAGCAGAGCTCGCAGTCGCCCTTCCTTCATAAAGAAAAACACTGGTCGTCCAATGAAATTGTCTCAATTCAGTGAAACGTTTCTCCTTTCATGTCAGACGCATCGGGTTTAACTGAGAACTGGAATTAGAGTGCGTGACTCCGCAGTTCCCTCACAAACACTGTGGTCTTGTGAATTTTTAGTAACAAGACTGTAAATTCAAGAGCGCTCGCTGGGGAAGGGAGGGAACGCTGAACAAGGCCGGAAGTGATTCCTCAAACACCATTTTTGAGTTTATTCAGCTAGTTGTTTTTGTTCAGTTACAGAAATACACAAAAAAGTTTTTTTTTTAAACACAAAAAAGGTTCAATATTTATTTTAATAAAAGTGTATTCCAAATTAGTGCTGTTAAAATTAGCACGTTGACGCAGGCGTAGGGCTGCACGATAAATCGAAATTGCTGATTACAGAACCGGCATTACTATCAAAATGCGTATGACAATTGCATTCGATTAATCGTGCAGCCCTACGCAGGTGATACATTTTTCCAGTTTTATGACTTTAAAAATATTTCATGCAGTTAACGCAGGGGCGGAGCTACAGTTGGCCACCCCACTCACAACTGCAGCTTCTGTCTGTTTTCCTGTCAATTGTGTTTATTTAGACACAGAACGCCTTTATGGGCACATCAAACAGGAGACTTTTCAGATGCACGCTCCACTTCGCCTCAGCGACAGGCGCGAGTCAAACGAGCACGGAAACAGTACAGGTGACGAGGAGCTTCAGTAGAACAACAGTGAACTGCGGTCAGATGAGATGTTTGTCGGGCCATACGTCAGTAAAAATGAATTTTCCTGTCCTGTCAGATGTTATACTGTGCTCGTAGCACGTGCTCTAAAGTTGCATGCACAAATACAGTTGCTTGTGCTTATTTCATATTAAAGTGCAAATGAAACTACGAGCATGCATGTCAGATCCACGTTGTGCTCAGCAGCAACTCTTAAAGTAACAGCAGCCAAATAACCTAATAACCCAGCAGCTGTGATGTCTGTTAATCAAAGATCAAAAGAAAACAGAGGAAATCAATAACTTTTTTTAGCTTTAAGGAATCACCTATATTTAATTTAGAACTTAGTGTTTGATAACTTTATTCATTTTCTGTTTATTTCCTACTTGCTGAAGGGCACAGGTAAATATGGCATGACATTATAATAGGTTTATGTGAAAATTGTTTTAAGTTCACTTAAATTAGAAGTTGTTACTTTTTAAAGTCTAATAAATGTTAAAATGTATAGCTCTCAATTATACTATAATGTTAGTATAGTCAACATTACATATTGTCAATAGTTAAATATTAGGGGAAAAAAGAACAATTTCCTAAAGACATCAGTAGTGTTGGTATCAGTGATACTCACCTTCAGTCATAAAAAAAGATGGCATTAAACAAATATTAAAAATATACTGTCTTTGTCGTTTCTACATTTAATTTGAAGATTGAATGTGAAATTATTGCAATATAAAAGTATATTTAAAAACTTTAATGTTAGTTGGGATTAATCGTGCTTAATCGTGATCAATTTAAAAAATGTGATTATTTTTTATCGATTCACAGCACTATTACAAATACATTTGTATTTAATTATTTTTTTTAATTTTAATTGAATTTGTTTTAATTTTGTGCAATGTGTTTTGGAGGAATCTTAAACCTATTGAGACTCTTAAAAATAAAGGTCCTTTATTGGCATCAATGGTTCCTAAAAGAGCCTTTTTTTTTTTTTTTTTTTGAAGTGTGAAGAACTTTTTAATAATCTAAAGAACCCTTTTCCCAATATAAAGAACCTTTTGTGCTTTGAAAGGTTTCATGGATGTTAAAGGTTCTCCATAGATTCAATGTTCTTATTGTTCATTATAGAGAACATTATATATAAGAACATTATAGAGACAATGTTCTTGTTATTCCCTCTGTTATTTTGCACATTTCTCTGATATTTTGCACATTCCTACCTCCGGATGTCATTTGCACTGTTATGGTCATTGGCCATATATAAACATATGCTATTTACGCACCTCACTGTATAATGCACCTTCTGTTTATACTTCCTTTGCACACTATGTTGTATGTACTGTCATTTGCATTGAGCTGGTCTCTGCCCTTCTACCTCATAACTTGCACTATATGTCATAAAGCTTCATGTATATACACATATTCTAATGTAATAATATTCGCACTTCTGGTTAGATGCTAACTGCAATTTCATTGGCTCTGTACTTGTACTCTGCACAGTGACAATAAAGTTGAATCTAATCTAATTCCAAAACCTTTATATTTAAACGTTTAAAGTAGAAAAAGGTTATTTAAATTATTCAAATGTTTTTTTTTTTAATTGGTTCTTTTAACAGCTGTTCACTGAAAGGTTGTTTGAGGAACCAAAATGGTTCTTCTGTTGCATCACTGTGAAAACACCCTTTTGAAATATTTATTTATTTATTTTTTTTAGAATGTAGAAGCAAGTAAAGATTTCTTTCATTTTTTTTTGACATTTTTCATTCACATTTATGCATTTGGCTGGCACTTTTATCCAAAGCAACTTGCATTTGCATTATCAGTTCATGCGCTCCCTGGGAATTGAATGCATGACCTTGGCATTGCAAACGCCAGCTGCTTTATCAATTACAGGCCTCTTCTGCTGCTTGGCTTTGGTGAACAAGCAGTGAGTCACAATAGGAACAAATGTTTATGCTTCTTCAGTCGTCTCTCACTAACAACCAGCCACATCTTGCCTTTCCGTTTTCTATTTTTCTTTCACTTTGTACAGATTTTATATTTTGTTGTGGTACAGAATACAGTGTTTACATCTGAAGACAATATGAAATCAAAACCAAACTTAGTTTTTAATACACTTTCTTGGTCTAAATGTTGCTATTAAATGTTTGTTTTTTGAAAGGAATAAGCAATGCAACATGCAATGTTTGCTATTAATATTAAATTACACTGAATAAAATTTGGTGTAGAATTAGCTTTGAAACGGTTTTCTAGTAATTGTGTTAAATCATTACGAAGAAGCGTCAAGTAACAAATTGAATTCGAGAGGAAATGTAAAAAGACTGAAATAGCTCTCCAATAATCAGTATTATTTACAACTTTTTCCAGTGTGCTCCTTATTTGCATGAAATCGAAAAGCCAAATTTGGATTTAGTGTACAGACATTAATTTGCATTGACGTTCTCAAACTTGAGTTGAATTCAGCCGTTATCATTAAATAGTCTGATTCTGCTGCATGATTGTTCTATAATAAAGCAGTTGTTTGGTCAGTATGTCTGCCAAACCCATTTATCTCGAACACATTCAAGAGCTTAAGGATGCATGTCAACAGAGAAATGGACTAATTACTTTGCAGTAGTTTAAAGTTAATTTTAAATGAAATTGGCACATGTATCTCTGGCTTTAATTCTTTTTCACCCACCACAAAGCTTTAATTCAATTCAACAAAAACCCATAATTAGATTATCAAATGGGCTAATGCGTGGAGTGCTGAGTTTGCAGGAGTGTTTGTGAAACCGAATGGTCGAGGAGGAACAGCTGTGGCAGCTTATGATGAGCCTTAAGCATTAAGCATCGTTGGCCATAAGTAATAATCACAGAGTGCTAATGGTTCTTGGCACTAAAGTTAAATAATCCCAGGCTCTGTTCTGTGTTCACATACTTCACCCTCGCCAGTCTGATAATTGCTGTAATTGAACGTAGAGGTTTGACATTGAGCCTAATGTCAGCTTATGCTTTCATAGCTGTCTGTTTACAGTCACTGTAATTGCATTACTTATCCTCGCTTTATTCCTTTTACCTTACTTGAAATGAATGTTAATTATAATGAGCTTTAATAATGAAAAACTCATTCACATCTAACCGTGCATTAAAGTTTTTCTTTCATAAGCCTTCGAACTTGTTTATTCTGGTATTACTTTATAAATAACTTAAATCAAATGTAGGTAATGCAGATCAGTAGTCTTATCATTTTAAATCATCCTACAGGTGCGATCCCTCTTGCACTTTTAACATACAGTGTTTCGATGTGGTCCAGTTATGATTTTATCGTCACTCGCTAACTGAATCCTTTCTGAAATCTCCCGCAGATGGAGTCTCCGGTCTCCACGCCGGCACCGCCACCGCTCCACCTCCTCGCTCCTGTCGGCAACAGCGACATCTCCTCCTCGTGTGAGCAGATCATGGTCCGCACGCGCTCCGTGGCCGTCAACACCTCTGACGTGGCTCTGGCCACCGAGCCCGAGTGTCTGGGGCCCTGCGAACCTGGCACCAGCGTCAACCTGGAGGGCATCGTCTGGCAGGAGACTGAGGACGGTAAGGACTGGAGCCAGATGGATGCTACATGCTGTCGGTTAAACATTTAATCACTGTTATATTTAATGTTAAACTCATGTCCGTTGAAATGAAGACTAGGGCTGCTTGATTTGGGGGAAAATCAAATTGCAATTTTTCTGCAGTTCGTGATTTACAGTGCTTCGGGTTTGTTACGCTTCTTTATAGGGATGCACTCTTTGGCAACAAAAACTATTTTGATTATAGAAATCTGCAGGGAGCCCTCAGAGTTTCTCTCTTGTTACTAACAGCTAGTTTATAAGTGCTTCTCATTACAATTTTGAAAAGACAGTTGGGGCATGTTGCATTTTCAAATACACATTATAAGTGTCCCAAATTCAGAACAGATGCAGAGATGCGAAACTGAGCCACTCTTGAGATGCTGAAAACACTGGATCATGAGCTGCTCAAATGTAAATGAGCACAGAGCAGCGCTTATTATCATTAACTAAAACTAAAACCCATGAAAAAAAAACATTTTCATTATTTAAAATAACCGTTAAGTAAAATTTAATATAAAAAATCTAAGATTTTTTATAGAAGATATAAAAAAATATTTTATTTCAGCTAGTTGCCAAAAAAACTGATAAAAAAAAAAAAATTTGAATTCTTAATTTGAATAATTTTAATTTTAAATTAAAATGAAAAAAAAGCGTTTTAAACATTTTAGTATCATTGAGATTATTATAGATTATTTATAATTGCATTATAATTTGTATTAATAATTTGATTTTTTTTTAATTTAGAAGTTTTAGCAATTTTGTTGTTTTTGTCAGTTTTATTAGTTTTTTTTTTTTTGTCTATATAGTTTTAATTCATTTTTATTTCAGTTTTAGTATGTCAAGGTAAACTAAATAATAATGACAAAAGTTTTTTTTAATTTTTTTTATTTAATGTCAGTTAACATTAGTCAAGTAACATTTTTTTAATGGTTTTAGGTAGGGCTGTGCAAAAAATCGAATGTGATTTTCATGCGCATCTCGTCAGTAAAGCTAATTAGTCTGTGATTAGTAGTAAATTTCCAGCACGTGCTTGCAGATGGAGCGGCATTTACATTTACATTTACATTTACATTTAGTCATTTAGCAGACGCTTTTATCCAAAGCGACTTACAATTGTTGGAGTGGCAGGGAAGACAAGAAGCTCAGTCTTTGCCAGGTTGAGCTGTAGGTGATATTTACTACACAGAGCCGTAGTTCACTGACATGCTACACAAAATCGCGTTCAAAATCGGCAAAGAATCGCCTGCGATTTTGAATGCGATTTTGTGTAGCTTGTCAGTGAAAGCACCACCTGAAAGCACGTGCTGGAGATTTACTACAAATCACCAGAAGCAGCTTTACTGACGAGATTCGCATGAAAATCGCATTCGATTTTTTGCCCAGCCCTAGTTTTAGGTTTAGTTAACAATAATAACCCTGAATATAAAAATCAAAACAAAATATTAACACAGACTAGTATATCTATAATACTAAAATAACACACAATCGCGCTAAGCCATATCGTGGTTTTATTTTGATTACACGAAATCCTTAAATTTTGCTTTTTTCAGCCACACTAAAAGAATTAGATCACATCCTTTCACTGAAGCTCCGCCCTCTAACAATGCTAGTTTTCTGATTGGCTGACACTCGGATTCTGTGATTTTTCATGATGCTTATTTCTGTCAGCTAGCAAGGATGTTTAATATGTGGTTTCCCAAAAAATGCTTGCAGGATATTGTGCATATATACATATAAACAATTAAGCCTGTTTTGTGCTTGTTGCCCATCTAGTGAAGTGCAGACTAGGGAGAACACACTTATATTTGCTTGTTTAGCTTCCTGGACACTAATTCCAGCTTGGCTTTGAGCTGGAGCAGGTGATTGACAGAAAAGCTGCTGCTTGCCTCATTACGCAATGCTTTTTCTCCAATAAAACTGATGTTTTTCATCCAGGACCGGTACCAAACTGTTTAGATCTGCATGTCAGGACTGCATTGCTGTAGCCATTAGCCATTTGTGTGTGTTTGTGCTATAAACAAACAAAATCCAGACATCGCAGTTTGTTTTCTCCACCTGATAAAGCTTAACCTCTCGGTTTTTCTTCCTAAGTCCTCTGAAGTTTGTGTTATTAGCTGTCTGTCAGACACTCCCTTCGGGCGAGTTCTATTTTTTTTGTATAGACTAGCGGGCATTTATAGGCAAATTAACCTGACAATAGAGGTTCCGTTTTAGCAGGCTAATGGTACTGTATGTTGTAACACGAGCAAGTCTTGCTCAGCTATTTGGCTGATGTCTGTTATTTGAACACCCAGCCATGTTTCCTCTTTGTTGCAATAACGCATAATCGCTGCAACTGACAATTTCAGGCAAGGTCAAAAGGCGCCACGCAGCTCGTACTTTCACCTTCGCCCACTCGTTCCATTAGCTCCGCTAACGCACAGAAATTGTGCTAGTTCACACCACATCAAATGCTTCCTGTCTTCCCCCGGTCTCTTCATATCTCCATCCGTCTCGCTTTACCTCCAGTCCTGATGATTCAGTGCTGAGGTCTCATGGCACAGCGGTCTCCATTTGACAAATGCAAAGAAAACAAGCCAGAGAAAAGTCTGAAAGCACCTCCAGAGAGGGTCACGGGAATGAGCAATAACAGCCAGACCAGCATGCCTTGCAGTTGGAGGCTGACGAGCTGTTAGAGACGTCTCTATTTGGATGCCCGGAGGCTCTGAGCTCTTTGGAGAGTTGTGTAATGGATGGACTTCTGGGTTATTGGTCCATCTGATGTACTGTGGCTTACATAAAACTAGTGTGGTGTTTATGAAGTTCATACAAGGCAGGGTTATTATAGTTTTGAATTTTACATTAAGTTTTTATGTGCACTTTAATTTCAAAATTTGTACTTTTGAGTTGGTTTAGTTTTCACACAAATACCATTTTAGTTGACAGTGCATTGTCTTATTTTTTAGTGAATCATTCCACCAGCCAGGAATGGTGAACGAGAATGTTCTGGAAAGTGATCCAAAACGTTGCATTCTGTTTAACTAAAGTCATGCTCATTTGCACCTAAAGTTTAAACAACCTCTTTGCGTTGTAATTTGACTACCAAATACTGACTTTTGGGGCGGCAGTATTTAAAGGGAACCGTGCGGATCAAAGATCGCTCTCCTCCTGGGCTGTCAGCATGAGGAGATGGAAGTGCCCCTGACCTGGCAACCCAGACCCTCCTCCATCAGCCTGTGACAGCTCATCAAAACCAGAGCGAGTAACGGGAGGTTCACAGAGAAGAGACAGTAGATTGGATGAGGGAGCAAGAAGCTCAGAGAAAGTTACATTTTGCAAGAGCCACACAGCAACATGCGTTTCTGCGCCAGGAGTCTTGTCTCTTGTTAACCCCACCTGCTGACACTCTCAAATGTCAGCCTCAAATCTTCCAGTGCTTTATGGCTCCTGGAGTTCCTTGCCAGAAAAACATCCCTGTGGTGGGCTGGCATGACACTAGCTTGGCTTTGGCAAAACTACTGGAGCGTTTGCCAGGCCAGAGTTGTTTCGATTCTTGAGTGCGGGTGGCAAACCTCTACACACGCATACCAGGTCCTTTCTGTCCTTTGTGCCAATATCTCCAAGCAAGTTTTCTCTTATTATTGGGAGTCGGCCATAACCAGTTCTGTGTTCACCATCATCAAAGAATGATGTTCTGGTGTTCAAATAAGTCTTAACCACAAACCCTTTGTCTTTCCCGGAAATAAAAGGGATTGTTAAGCAGGTCTTGAAGCAGGAAAATGGCGAAGAAGATAAGACAAATTTTGTTCTGGAGAACTGCCAGATCTTTCCAAACAATTAGAGGTTGTTTACTTTGCTGCGAGGAGGTCCTTGGAGCTGTCTGAAAGCTGTTTCTCTTGGTGGCACATTTCCACCTCTCCAACCGGCGTGTCTGTCATAAACATGGTGGCGTTGTCCAAATCCAGAGCAGAAGTCTAGTGCCATGGCTATTGTCCCCTTTTCCGAAGGAATGTAATGAAGACAGCCACTTGACATGTGGATGTCGTCTCAGACAAGCCGGTCTGGAAAATGCACAAAGGGCCCTGTTGGGCTGTCATGTTTGCCCTGGAGAGAGTGGTATTCATTCCTTTTCTTAGTCTCTCTTGTCTCTTTCTTTTCTCTGTCAGTCAGACGGACCTCGCCAAGCCAAGCGCATACAGAATGCCAGATCTAGCCTGTCTTTTTCTCTCTCAGCTTGTGGTCAAGCCTCAACTCTGCCTCGCTCTGCTTTTGTTCCACCCTTCCCTTTTCGTCTCTTCCTTTTTTCCTCAGATCTTCCATCAAAGTCTTTCTCCTCCTCGTCTTACAGCTCTTACATTTCGCAGTGGGGATCCAGCTAGCTTTCTCGATTCCTGTCAGCGCTCGGCAGGCTGTCAATATTGGACAACAATGACCAGATGCAGCTCGTTCTCACTCGCATTTCTCCTCTGGCTTTTGCAAGCTCAAAATCCGAAACCGATGAAGACATGCCAGCTAAGAACGACCTCAACAGTGTTGACGTTAGTTCCTCAGAGCTGTCTTCTGTAATGCTAAAGTGATATCGCCTGGGAAGTCTTTGTGTTTATTTTCCAGGTTTGAATGGCAAGTTTTGTTGTGTACCTTTCACTCTCTTAGGATTCCATCCTCCCGCTTTACTCAAGGGTTTATAATTGCCATTGCCACCTGGCAACCCTTCGTCGTCCATTGGGAAGAAGTGCTGAGGATGGATGTCTGGGGGGAAGGGAATGTTCTCACCCCTCTGCTGAGCACAAGTTACTCAGCAGTGCCAAAACACTAGTGTAGATATTACAAAAGAAGGGCCCCTTCACGTCCCCTCCTTCCCCTTCTCTCCTCCCTTCTCCTCTCCCAGGAGACCTGCTCACCTCGGTCATGTGACCCAGATAATCAGTAGAGGCAGCCACCCGAGCAAGCTTGTCAAAGGATCACAACCTCATAAAAAAAATCAGGTCTTTGAAAACCAATTCTGTTCTCAGTTGTTTTTAAGATGACTGATTGTTCCTGCACTAGTCTCATGCAAAAACAGATGTCAAAGAGCTTATTTTATATATTATATATTTCTTAAGTGGTTTGATCATCATTTCATACAAATATCGAAAATAACGCACCCTCACACACGTGTGTACATAATGTTGTGACCTTTTTTGTCCTATTGATTATTTAATCAAAACTACATAAAAATGCAGTCCATACAAGGTGTATGATGTGCATTTTTTTTTTTTACCTTTTAAATTTTGTGTAATCTCGTGCTGTGACTCCAAAAAGGAAGAAAGAAAACAGGTTTACCTTTTAAATATATTAAAAAAACATCAAAATAATTAATAAAGATGTGTACACTCATGGCAAAATAATTCATGAAAAAAAAATTTACACTCGTACAAAAATATTTTTCATTTATTGTGATTGTACCACTTGAGTCATTTAATTGAAATAACTGAATAAACTTTTCTTTATCGTGGACGCAATCTTTTGTTGTGTGTGTGTGTGTGTGTGTGTGTATGTGTGTGTGTGTGTGTGTGTGTGTGTGTGTGTGTGTGTGTGTGT
>NW_015544138.1:1122211-1122882 GCF_001515605.1 Sinocyclocheilus anshuiensis | reverse complement strand
TGGCTGCAATATAACAAAGAGTGAAAAATTGAAGGGGGTCTGAATACTTTCCGTACCCACTGTATATATATTAGGGGTGGAACGGTACACAGATGTCATGGTTCGGTATGTACCTCGGTTCGGGGGTCACGGTTCGATACGGTTTCGGTACAACAGGGAAAAAAACAGCAAATCTATTATGCTAGGTTTTTTTTAATTTATATTGAACAGAGAGTAGTACAAAAATTTTCCACCTAGATGTGAAAATACTAAATATTATATTAAATAATGTTATATATATAAAATCTGCAGTACATGTATACATACAAGGAATAAATTCTTGAAATATAAACTCAAATGGCAGAAAGCGACATCCTATTTGTTTTCTTTATTTTACAAAAGCACAATGTTTTGTTTTCATTGTGTGTACACAAATAAAAGTAGACCTTTTACAGTGATGCATTATTAATAAGACAATAAATGACGGAGTGTTAAGGAAACAGTTGAAGTGATCGCGCCGGCGCGCACGCACACACACACAAAAAACATAGTTCCAGCATTGCTAACTTGACAGCACAGTTGGTACTTTATCAAAATAAAATACAGTGAACCAAACACCAGCGCGCCCTCCTCTGTGTCACCAAATTTAACACACCTGCTCCCCATTCACACCTGAGACCTTGTAACACTAA